>NW_006799724.1:893969-902605 GCF_000442215.2 Lipotes vexillifer
ACTTAAGGAAGAGGTCTTTATTCAAATTAAGAAGCAGGATGTTGTTATGATTGGCTATTATAAATCTTATGAAGAAGAAGGGAAAATTAGAGGATACATCTGTAATTAGTAAAGCAGCAGCCGTGATTCCTATTAGCTGGAGGATGCTGATCATTTTGTGTTTTAGACAATGTACATGATTCTGTCTGTGTTCAGATATTATTATAGATAGTTCTCATGTTTTTTTGGCCCATAATGGTGATAAAGTGGGCTTACTTGGTATTGATGATTTGTGAAATTGCTTATGTTCATTTTTCTCTTTTTCAGCTCAAACTCAACAAACAAGAAAAGATGTTGTTTATACGCTTTTGTGTGTATGTTTCCCCAAACTAAATTTCTTGCTGCAAATTTGGGGTGAGAAACTTTGTTAGAAAAGTTGTTCAGAGACTTGAAGTTACAAAGGCACAGAAAAATAAAATTAGGAAATAAGACCAATTTACAGCCTAAACTTAAGGAAAAAAGAAGAGGAAAGGAAATGAAAATATGAATATTTCTGAAAATATTTATATTTACACACATAGATTTACGTACTAAAATAACCTAATTATTCAACTGAGGATATGCTATATAATTATTAAATAATTTTGTTATTTGCCTACATAAAGTTATTGATGTAAATTTTATTGATTCCTTATAGTATTTTGATTATTTGAGAAATGCATCATCCGTTGAATAGTGTTGTTAAATATTTGCATGATATATGGATGAGAATTCACTACAATTAGGATACTTAATAATTCATTTATTGCACTTTTTTTTTTTTTCGCGGTACGTGGGCCTCTCACTGTCGTGGCCTCTTCCGTTGCGGAGCACAGGCTCCGGACGTGCAGGCTCAGCGGCCATGGCTCACGGGCCCAGCCACTCCGTGGCATGTGGGATCTTCCCAGACTGGGGCACGAACCCGTGTCCCCTGGATCGGCAGGTGGACTCTCAACCACTGTGCCACCAGGGAAGCCCTATTGCACTTTTAATTAAAGAAAATATTCATTAGAAGTTTCTATCATTATCTGTGCTGAGACTCAATTCATCTTATCTGAAGCTCATACCAAAATAATTTTAGTGGTTATGTGAAAATACAGAGTAGTAAATAATAAATGAGACTATGGAAAATCATTTTAAACTTACCTTATAATTCAGTATCACGACACATACAATTTCTGAAAAAATCAAATAAGGGCTTTATAAAGATGGAAAGTGATGTTAGATATGTCATGCCCATTTAACCATGGGACAACCCTTAATTTGATCCACCAAGTCTTTTTGAATAATGCATTACTTTTTCCTTTCAATTTATTTATTTAACCAACAATTTATTTTTTAATAAATTAATTTTATTTATTTATTTATTTTGGCTGCATTGGGTCTTCATTGCTGCACACAGGCTTTCTCTAGTTGTGGCGAGCAGGGGCTGCTCTTCATTGTGGTGCGTGGGCTTTTCATTGCAGTGGCTTCTGGTTGCAGAGCACAGGCTCTAGGTGCATGGGCTTCAGTGGTTGCAGCACGTGGGCTCAGTAGTTGTGGCTTGCGGGCTCTAGAGCACAGGTTTAGTAGTTGTGGCGCACGGGCTTAGTTGCTCTGCGGCATGTGGGATCTTCCCGGACCAGGGCTCAAACCCATGTCCCCTGCATTGGCAGGCGGATTCTTAACCACTGTGCCACCAGGGAAGCCTCTCAATTTATTTGTAATCTTATAATATTTGAAAACTTCAAGGGAGGTATTTAGAATGCTATTTGTAGAAAATCTGTATAATATTCATTTTATTAATTTACCCAAACATATTTTGAAAACATTTGAATACATTAGTATTACAGTGAACACTTTAATAACTCAGATTCTCTAATCCATAACACTTTACCACATTTGCTTAAGGATCTTTTGAGAAAAAAAAATCCCATTCTCTTCACCTAAGCAGCTCACCTGTGGAAAAAACTCATAAAGATGGGGATTTTGATTTGGAGATATTGACTTGAGTTACTATATTCATTTTCTCTCTCTGTGTAACAAATTACTACACATTTGGGAAGCTTAAGACAACACACATTTATTATCGCACAGCTCTGTTTGTCAGAAGTCTGGTGTGGCGTGGCTGGATTCTCTGTGCAGTTTCTCACAAGAGTCTAATCAAGGTGTCAGAAGGGCTGTGCTCTTGTCTGAATGATCTAGGGAATTAATCTACTTTCAGACTCACTCAGGTTGTTGGTTAAATTCAGTTCCTTGAGGTTGTTGGACTCAGGTCCCCGTTTCTTTGCTGATTGTCAGTCAGCGGCCACTCTGCTTCTGGAGTTGCCTGCATTGTTTTCCTCATTTGGCTAGATTACTTGCCTTTCTAGACCCACAATGTTATAATTCAACTCAGAAAAAGTGCCTCATGAGTCCTCATGCTTTGAATTTAATGACTTCCCCCTCTGTCACATATCTTTCTGGTTTCCTTTTCTGCTTCCCCCTTCTACCATTAGGGGCTCATGTAATTACTCACCTAAATAATACAGAATGATTTCCTTATTTTAAGATCAGCTGGTTAGTATACTTAGTTACATCTGCAAAGTCCATTTTGTAATGTAACATAAAATATAATAACAGGAGTTACACCAAGAGGTAGAGTTGATGGAGGCCAAAATTCTGCCTATCACAGTTACTTTTCAAAGAAGATTTGTACATTTAATACAAAATGTTCATTTATTTTGAAAAGTTTCCTGTTCCCAATAACAAACATGTACAGAGCAATTTTAGTGTGTAAGGAAATATAATTGAATGTGAATATACATTTCATTTATTGCAGACTTTAATATTGTATGTCATAAATTTTATTTATTTCAAAATATCAAAATAGATGGTCTTTTAAATTAACTTCACAATGTATTCGTTCTTCAGAAGCTAGGAAGACATAGTCATTCCAAAGCAAACACAGAAATACTAAGAAGAAATACTTACATCTGCAAGTACAGTATTAGAATCTATTACACCAGATTGAAAATACAGGTACACTAAAGTTTTAACTAACCAAATTCAATGGAAAAAAATGTACAATAGAAAAATGAATAATTGATTAATATCTAAGATGAAAAATGATATCCATACACTCCCAATTTTAATTATATGTTATAATACAATTAAACACTATAGTAAAATGGTTTTGTGGTTATTTTGTATTGCAGCAGTTGTATGAATATGTTTTCTCATGTCAGCAAAAATTCTAAATTTCCAAATTGTATGCTGTCATCTCAGGAAGATTAGCATAAAATTTAATTAGTGCCAATTAGCCAGAGGCGAGGGAGGGAAATTAACTTGACACATTAATTTTGCATTTACAGTAGTCTATCTTAATGTTCATGTGCATGTGAAATTTATTAGTTATTCCCTTTGCATCAATGTCAAAATTTACTTCCTTGGGTATCTTAACTGGAAGAAAATATTTGTTCACAAAATACATTGAAACACAAATTGAATTGCAGAAAACTGGCCATCTAGGAAGTAGTTCCACAAGATAATTGCATAGAACATAGGTTTTGTTAACCACATATAAATTTTGGTTGTGATTATAATAATGGTACATTTAACTTTCAAATGTTTATAACATTGAGGGTCTAGGAAGGCAAATAATCCAAAGTAGTAGATAACTTGAATTCTTTTGTAAAACGTGCTAACCTTAAAATGCATAGTATGAGGTAGGAAATCTAAGAGTTTGACTATAATTTGTATTTTAGTGCTATATATTGAGTTTTCAAGAAATGTAGCTTTTTAAGGCTATACTATTGATTTGTTTTATATTATTCATTAATTAATATCATCTTTAGTTATTAAACAAATATTCTAATTTTTCATGACATTTCAAGATTCAGGTCTACAGTACTGACTTCCATTAACTTTCAGTAACATTATTTCTTTGATTCAATGGATGTTCAGCATTTGTGAAACACCAGTGAGTAATTAATGGTTTTTTAGGTCTCTATTCTTCCTTTGACCAGTTAGCCAGTATTAGATTTTTATCTTTGATAAAACATCACACGCATACTGACATATAATGATTTATTTCATCTGAAATTATGGTTGAAGGTCTGTGTCCAAGGCACTATCCTGAGAGCAATAAGGATATAATAGTGCATTGCATAAGAGCATTGCCTTCTGGGAGGATTACATATGCAAAAGGGCCCTCAAACATTCATGTATATATTAGAAGAAGAAAAGCTTTTGAAGAGTTAAGATCAACAATTTATTTGAGTTAGATCTCTTCTTAGGTTTTTAACTGTAACTTAATACAGTTAGCAAATCTCTATAAATCTCAGTGTTTTCATATGGGGATACATATGTTAATTCACATATCAGAGAATTCTTGAGCATTAACTAAAATATTTTTTTCATATGAAAATCCTTTAAATTTTCTAAAACGCTATCGTATAATTTATCCAACCAAAATAAAAAAATATTCTTTTCAAAATATCTTCAAATTATCAAAAACAGTCTTTAAAAATGTCAAAAGATTAAGCAGTCTTAAAATCAGTACTCATTGCTTTAAGGCAATGTAATCTCTTGGAATATGAACTAATTTTTAGTGTTATCTCTTCAAAAATGATTAACAAAAGGTAAAAGAATCAATTTTAGAAAAAATGAGCTCCAGTTATCTCAGATGTAAATTAAGGAAGATTAATTAGAAATTTATGAGCTCCCATAGCAATTCAAAGACTTATTAATTTCTATTAGTTTATAATAAATTATAAATCAAATACAATGACATTTTGTTTACTTTTTCCTTACAATTGCATTTAAACAGAACATCAACCTTTAGTTGATTACATAATTGAAATAACATTATTACTTCCTTCACCCACCAATTTTCAAAACAAACCCTGTGGTTTGGTTTGGCAGGAAATTTAGTTGCTAGAAGCAACAGGAGTCACTCAGAAGGTTTGAAGAATCATGAAATATGCTATTTCGGTCCTTGAAGAAAGGAAAAATATTTGTTTCAAGAGCTATTTGGAAAGTTATACTACTTGACTGAAATGATCAAGATTGTACAACATCAACCAAAGGTCAAATTCCCTTCCTGATTGAAGTTGCCTATTATTTAAAATGGCTAGAGAGAACAACGTATCTACAGACAAAAAGAGGGTATATTATGTCAATAGAAATAATAGGTCTAACTTTTGAATTTAAGTCATTAACATTGGAATTACTATTGCCCTAAGATTGATGAGCCTAGGATTAGTCTGTGGATTTTGTCAGGTAAGCTTCTTTCCTGATCAGTGGACTATCTAAGGGACACCATTCCTTATTTGGTACTGGTTTGCTGAAGAGATACTGAGCCCTATACCTGGTCTCCAGCGTGTACCTACTTTCCCGAGCCTTGTGAGGGTTCTCTACTGGTGGTTGCTGAAAACAAAAGTAACAACTAGCACCTCCCTTTTATTGTATGAAAAGGGGATTATGAAACAAAAAATAAACTACAGTTGACCCTTGAACAACTGTGTTTGAACTGTGCAGGTCCACTTATATGGGGATATTTTTCAGTCGTAAATACTATAGTACTACACCGTCTGCAGTTGGTTGAATCCATGGATTTGGAGGAAGCATGGATACCACAGGACCAACTATAAATTATACACAGATTAATGCCCCAGTTGTTCAAGGGTCAACTGTATATAAAACAATTCATGTATTAGCAATCACGGCAGAGTCTCCAAAGGATAAATAACCATTTTTATGTTCATGCAGATACACTGGGAACAGTTTTTTGTTTTTTTGTTTTTTTTCCTGGAAATACAATTACATGAGGTTTGGGGGGTCTTTATTGATTAAGTGACATATAAATCAGTTCATACAAATGAAGGTCTTACATATAGTATAATTGTTTATTGATTATAGGTCTATCTTTCCTGAGTGTGGGTTCTAAAAAAGGAGACAGTTTCAAATTACACTCTACCTCTTATTAGCTCTAGTTCCTTAGACAAATTATTGATTTAAAAAAAAAATCTGAGTTTTCAGTTTTCTCTCCTATTGAATAGAATTAATAATACATATTTCTTTTTTTTTTTTTCTTTTTTTTTTTTTTTGCGGTATGCGGGCCTAATAATACATATTTCTTAAATTTAAACGTGTAGGGTATGACTGACAAAAGTAGTTCTAATGATTACTAATTTCCTTCTTTGTTAACATTCTCCTATTCACTATCCATACTGAAACATTGAAAATGGCATGAGTGGTCACAAAATAACTGAATAGATCAATAAATACATGAATAAGGGAGTTCTTTTCAAATCATTTTATAATTAAATATTTAAAAATAATATTGTCTTGAAATCATGCATCAGTGATCCTGCTAGATGATTTGGTTACCAAGTCTTGTTTCATATATCAGGAAATTTGTGAATGAAACTGGACATGATTCTTGATAAGAAAGAAGTAAATACAATAAAGCAACTTTGAGTTAAGTGAATAATACATTCCATCCCACATTCCAACAAAAATGGACCCTTCCTGAATAACTAGAAAATAGGAAATATTTGAAAGTTATCATCCACTTCTTGTTTGATATTAGGAACTATTCTAAATGCACAAGTTGTCTCATTTAACATTCACAAAATTTTGTGAAGAACATTCTGTTATTAATTGCAATCCTACTAGTGATAATGTACCCAACCAAGGCATGCACACATGCACACACACAATCAGAATTTTAAAAAATGTTTCTCTAAATTGATTTCAACTTTTTAAGAAAAAAAATTATGAGTTTTTAAAATATTTGAGTTAATTACATCTCTGTGACAAGTATGAATAACTTCTAGGCTCAACAATTTTTTTCTCACCTTCTCCTATCTTCTAAGTTGTATCTTTGTTAATTATTTCAGTTATGGTCTATGGCTTTTAAACTATCATACTGTTTGTTCATATCAAAGTGTTTATTTTTCCTAATTTTTGGATGATAACTCAGCAGGGTTAGAATTCTAGTTTAACATTTAGTTTTGTGCAGCATTATGAAGGTTTTACTACATAATTTTCTGCAATGCTGCATTGTTTGTATTGCAAGAAAAGTCTATTGTTAGCCTATTTGCTATTACTTTTTAGATAAATGTACCTTTTCTATCAAATAGCTTTATATTTTCTCTTTATTCTGAATGTTACATATTATCAGCCCAATGCATTCAGTTGTTGATTTGTTTTAATTTACCTTCACATCACATTAAAGTGTGTACCTTTAATCAGAGTACTCTGTCATTATTTTCCTGGAAAATCTTAATTTTTTTTCTCTAAAAAAGAGCTTCCCTATCACTTCTTTTATTTTCTTTTTCTGGAACTTCATCATGCTAGAGTTTGTCAAATTAACCATTATGTCATTTGATGGCTCTTTTGTGGTTTTATTCCTTCTTTTCTTTTTTTATATTGCATTCTGGGTTATAGTCTCTATTTTAGTTCTCTAATTCCATATATGACTGTGACTGTTTTAGATATTGTAGTGTCTATTGAGTTATTTAAATGGCTACATATATTTTTACTGCAATTTAACATTTCCACTTATTAATCAATATCAGTTGAATAGAATTCAGTATTTTCTTATTTGTATGGATGCTATACTTTATCTCTTTGATGACTCTAAATTTACTTACTTTATAGGATTCTCTATTGCACTCAAATATTTTCTAGAATAAACACATCTGCTATTGCTTATTTGTTAGTTTTTCTTTAATTTTTGGATTTGAGAATGCTAGTTGTAGCTTCACCTTGAATTCTTGTGTGTGTGTGTGTGTGTGTGTGTGTGTGTGTGTGTGTATGTGTCTCCCACCTTCACTTTTAGCTCCCTTCTTCCTTGTCTGGTAGATTTTTAGTTGACTTCTTCTGACCCCTTGTGGTTCTCAATTAAACCAGGTTATACTGTCTACCTGGGAATCCTTTCCTGTGGTAATATTAGATGTATTATAGATTTGTATCTGATCAATAATCAAGTTTTCAGCTCTTAATTATGGACTTAGAACTGGTTCACCAGCCTCTATAAAGTGATCAGGTTCATATAATAAGTCAGGGCCCAAACAGTGATCAGTCCAGGCTTTTCACCTGTTTTCTTGGATGGGGGTATGTCACCTCAGGTTTTGTTTTGAGTCAGTGAGTCCAGACACTTTCATTCCCCATCTTTTTAGATATTATGTTGCCCCCGCATTCACTATTGTGGTTCTCATTATGATATTATTCAAGGGTACTAATACTGTTTAGAGCCTATCAGTGGTCTTCCATGTCCTCTAACTACTAACTGGGTTCAGACATGGGAAGACCCAGCCAGAGATGAATGGGAAGAAAGAGAGAATGGCTGAGGTATTATTGCTTTGGATACTTTCCTGAGTTGTCAGAAGAGACTGGAGATGTTTTGCAGAGAGATTGGCTCTTTATCTCAACTCAACTGACCTACTTTATATTGTATGACCCTATATTCTATGTTTGGGTAACCACTGTTGCTTTTCATAACTTGGAGTCTAGAGAGATAGCAGCTTTCCCCTGGGGTACAGCAGGAGCCCTCCTGTTTTTTTGCTATGTCTTGACATTGCTTGGCAATCAGTCCCTTTATTAGACCTTCCTGAATTATCTTAATATCACTGTGCCACCACTTTCCTGCT
>NW_006799724.1:902755-904335 GCF_000442215.2 Lipotes vexillifer
CTGCTGACTGATTGATGAACTATCTCTCTGCAGGAATTCTCCGGTATCCCTTGCTTGATTCTAAAACAGTAGTCTCACTCACTGCAGATTCAGGTCCACTTACCTCTTTGTTTTTCTCTTCTATATCTGTCCATTGCAATATTTAACTCAGTTTGTGAGATTTATTATAGTATGCTATTATTCATTTTCTAAAATAATTCCTCTATCATTGCTATGTGCTTTGGGTGGGGCCTAGAGCACGTTAGTTGTTCATAAAATGAAATTAAAATATTATTTTGAGTGATGGCTTGAGTCCTTCTATGTATGCAATGTTAACATTTTCGAGGCAGGAAAAACTTAAGATATTGCACCTTGATAGGTGGGGGGAAATACCTTCAAATTATCCAAGGAGCTATTTATGGGAATGAAGGCTAAATGAGTGTTTCTAAAGGCCCACTCAGTGATAACACTAGAACTCCTAAAACAGTATGGGAAGAGTACAGTTATAAAGATAAATATAGGCTACTTTTGTAATATCCTTGCTTGTTGCATGTATTTTATGCCCTAGGGTCCTAACAGATTCAGAACAGAAAATCAGATAAGTAGTATGAGAAACTGGAGATGAATTGGACCATGGCTCCAGAATGAGGCAAAGAGAGAATAGAGAGCTCCCTCAGAGAGATGGCTCATTAATCAGCAACTCTTGAGCTGTTTCTGTAATATCCTTGCTTGCTGTGATTACTCCGTGCCCTAAAGTCCTAACAGTTGGACATTTAAATTAGGATAATGTGTATAAACCTGCACCGAGGTACATAGATGCCCAGGAAACATCAATGGAAATGTATTTAAATAATTTATTTTGTGATAATGACATAAAATGTATTATTATTAAAGAAAATCTGGATTCTAGATGATGACTAAGCATTAAAATTTATTAAATTCACTTGTTTAATTTCAGGTGCGCAGTAGTTTTGTAAGAATAAAGTTTTTTTTTTCATGACACAGAAAGCAAGTATGGAGATTTGCCAGATGGGCAAAAGGGTAAACTTAACTTCTACAGATGTTTATAAATCTCACCATAGTAAAAGGAAGAAAAATATAGAAAAAAATAGAGAAGGAAGAAAGAAAAGGAGGAGTAAATAAAAATAAAGAAAGGAAAAGACAAAGATGGGCTGGGGGAAAGAAGGAAGGAAGGCAGGAGAAGAAACAAGAAAATTCATAGTCAACTTAATTCTCATGTTTGTACATTCTTCCTAAATAAAAAAGACATTGCTTGTGTTTAGTGTTCAAATGCACTTGATAACTCATATTTGTGCTTTGTAATTAACCTATTTCTTCACCTTCCCAATGTTTAGAATCTCCATAGCTCCATATGGCTTTTGTCTTTAATTCAGGTACCTTTGTCACAAATCATATTTGTGTATTTGTGTATTATCATACCCTGGTTCTTTAATTGCCAGGAAAGCTTTGCTTTGCTTAAATAAATTCAGGTGTGGTGAAACTTATGCAGAATAAATATTGCTTGTGAGAGCAACTAGTTTTCTAAGGTCTATGATATGTGACAGCATCTAGTTTACTGATAAATTGCAGTGTAGCAGGAA
>NW_006799724.1:904345-923958 GCF_000442215.2 Lipotes vexillifer
TAGGATAAGTATTGATTTCTTTCATACATAGAATTCATTTTACTTCAGCTTGTGAATTGCCTTCATGAGCTGACAATTCCATTAAGTATTACTTTGTGTGTCTCTTCCTTCATTATTGATTTTATTTATTTATTTATTTTTCTGCTTTATGTTTTACTACCTTTAAAAGACATTATCGAAGAAAATTGAGTAAAGGGAAAACTTAGTGGTAGCACCACAATTGGGATGGAAACAAAATGACTTTATTAGGTAAAACTGAACTTTTGCCACTACCTCCAAGAAAAGACTGTAAATAAAATAATTTAAAAGGATTGTATTAAAATATCTTATAGAAAAGTAGGTAATAGAATGACTTGAATTCTATTCTAAAATCAATAGTTTTACTTTGACATTTTATATTATAATCAACACAATTTATTTTACCTACTTTTGACAGTATTGTAGTTTTATTCATTTCTTCATTGCTGATCTGAAATTTTATGTGTGAATGCAAAGAAGACACCTTTAGAGTTTAACTCCCACCATCCTAAGCTGCCATCTCATATTTTTTTGTTAAAATGTGAATAGTTACAATATTTTGTTATTGTTTTGTGTATGTTCCCTTAATTTATATATTGCTGCATCTCAGAGCAACAGTTTAAATACATAATAAAATATTACATTGTCAAAATTTTAGATTTTTATGTAATTATCAATTCTGCTCTTTTTATATTGGCTTGCTTCATCTTTGTCAAAAGGTGGTAGAAACACAATAATTCTGAAGCATATGAGAAAAACCATATATTTCAAATTAGCTTACAAGAATTAGAAGAAAATGCATCACTATGATGTATGAAGGCATGAAAATGAAGAAACAGAAGCAGAAAACCTTAAGTACACAAAGAAAAGGGAATATAATTTTTTTACAAAGCAACATAACATAAAGGAGAAAAGAGGCTAAATTTGAAAGAGAAAATTAAAATTGCATTGGAAATCATAATGAAAATTGAGATTGTGGGAAATTAATTTTAGGATGTGGAGGAGTAACAGGATAATTTAACTATATACAAGTATAAGATGAAGACTCTGAGGGGGAGACAAGGAAGATAAGATGGGCTGTAGGATGGATATAACTAGAGAATTAAAAGATAAGTGTGGAGGAAAGAGAATGCTGATTCAACCTAAAAATCATGTGTTTCCTGAGTTAGAGACCAGAAGGACAGGAATACCAACATGAATTTACATAAACTTATAGAAAACATTCTGAATCTAAAAAAATCCTCACTAAGATCTAAGTAAGAAGATAGGAAGTGCACACTGTTAAAAAAATAAAATAAAATCCCACATGTCAGTAACTGTTTATATATTATGTGAATAAAAAAATCTTATACATTTTTGGGCTTCCCTGTTGGCTCAGTGGTTGAGAATCCGCCTGCCAGTGCAGGGGATATGGGTTCGAGCCCTGGTCCGGGAAGATCCCACATGCCGCAGAGCAGCTAAGCCTGTGCAGCAGAACTACTAAGCCTGCACTCTAGAGCCCGCGAGCCACAACTATTGAAGCCTGTGCGCCCTAGAGCTCATGCTCTACAAGAGTGGCCACCACAATGAGAAGCCCGTGCACTGCAGCAAAGGGTATTCCCCACTCGCCACAGCTAGAGAAAGCCCGCACACAGCAACAGAAGACCCAATGCAGCCAAAAATAAATAAATAAATAAATAAATAAATTTAAATTAGAAAAAAATTCTTATACATTTTAATCTAATGTTTGCTGAGTCAGTCATGAACATAATAAAATAACACCAGTGGTCCTTACCCACCCACCCACTAAAAGCCACACAGGAATCTTAACCATGTAAGTGTGTATATGGGTACATGTGGGTATATGTGCATATATGTATGTAAGGATAGATGATAGATAGATAGATAGATAGAAAAAGGTAGATAAATAGAAGATAGATACATATATTTTTGCATGTGTGTATATTTATATATATGCGTGTGTTTATGTATGGAGAGATTATAGGTATGTTTGTATGCACACACATACATGATGCACATACATGCATACATAATGAAAAATATGAATAGTATATTTATTAAAAATCTATTTATAATTGTATTGCAATAACTTATCATTTTAATTAAATTTAATAAACTATATGTTTAATTGCAATAAAAAATGCTATTTACATTTTTAGCTGCATCAGGTTGCAACTAAGTATAATGTATTAATTTCTGGATATTTCATTAAATAGAGGTTTAGACTAAATGACTGACTCTGCAATCACAATAGTTGAGTTGAAATTAATACATTAGTAAACCTCTTGCTAGTTGTGTGAACTTGGCAAGTTATTCAGTTTCCATTGCTTCAATATACTCATCTCTAATAAGGAATAACAATCATACTCACCTATATAATTATTGTGACAACTAAATATAATAAAATATGTAAGATGTTTAGCATATAGAAGGCATTGAATATGTATTTGCTGATGGCACTGTCATTACTAATGACATTATTACTGCTACTACTCTTTCTATTCTTATCTTGTGGCCTATCTCCACAATCTAGAACTCTCACTCAAGCAAAATTTTTGTTGAAGGAATAAGAGTATGTCTGAAGTTAGAAAACCTAAATTTTAAAGAACCCCAACACACATACAAAATATTGTTTTCCTCAAAAATAATGAGTTATTAGAAAATCACTTAAGTAAAAATGTAGAAAAAAAGACAAGTTACCAAGATGTGTTATATTTATAGAAATATAAACATAATATTTACTAATTCTGTGTTCTCGTAACTTTGTTTTATTCACTTTGAAATATGTTTATATTTCAAATTACCAAGAGTGGCCCTCACTCGCCGCAGCTAGAGAGAGCCCCGTGTACAGCAGCAAAGACCCAATGCAGCTAAAAAAAAAAAAAAAAAATGCAGGTGGAGGACATGACGGGGGCAGGGGGGTGTACCCCAGAAGGCCCCTGCTTGGTTACAAGATGGCTCTGGTGGCAAGAAAGTACTTGATACTCTCCCTAAAGGACAGTCAATGAGGGATATGAGGTTGGAGTTAGGAGTGGCCAGATCATTTTTTTAAAAAAGAAGAAAAAAGTATAAGGATTCACTTATCCTTATCCCTACATTGTTTTTGATATTGTTTATAAAATTAAAAAAATTTTGAACCTTAGTTATATGTCAGATACTGTTGGAGTTAATTTTTACTTGTACTAAGTCACAATCCATTTGATAGTTACTATTTTAATCTTTATTTTATAGAATAAGAAAGTAAGTACAGATAAACTTAATAATATTCTGATGGTTTTATAGCTAGTAAGTAAAAAATACTGGAAAAAGTGACAACATGTATATTTATGGCTTAAACTCATAACACTTATACAATTAATTTCATAATAACATGAAAGCAAACAAAGCCTGTTAGCTATATCCATAATGATTCTTCATAAATCATTTAGTTTGTTAAACTAAAGCTGATATAGTTCCATCCCCTGAGAATGTTTAAAAGTTTGTTTTTAATGAAAATATGCTGAAAAAAATATATCGAGCCAAGTTACCATTTTATTAAATATTCTGCTATGTATATTATATGAATTCTTTAGTAAGAATAAATTATTTTGCTTCACTTTTTTCCAAACTTTAAAGATCAAACGTTGGAAATATCTTTAAAAGCATTTAAAAAACATTAATGACAAATATTTGGATAACTGATTTTATTAACAAATAAGTAATGTACTTAAACTTAATTGTTTTGACAGTAGTATTAAGGATGGGATAAATCTATAACACTCGGTATTAAACATGTTAGCTTTTTATAATTGAAGCAAAAACTTGTATGTTTACAGATACACTTACTAGATGCGTAAATATAAGGTGATAAAAATGAATGACCTCTGCCTAAACACTGGTTCTATTAATGTAGTAAACAGAAAATAAAAATAATTTTCTCTATTATTACCATATATATCCAATCCAATAATTTGGGCTACAACCAATAGAAATGCAAAATCAATCTGGTTCAAAGTATACATGATTTATCATCTCACATAACAGGAATTTTAGAGCTCAGAGGGATTTCAGGTATGCTTGATTGAGATATCACCAATAATATAATTTTCTTCTAGTTTTCTAGGCTGCCATTCTTGAAGTTTGTGGTAATTGTAAACACAACATTTAAATAATAATATGTAGAGGATGACAAGGAATCATCTTTTCCTATTAGCAGCAGAGTCACCCTCACATCTCATTTGTCAGAGTTGGATGGATAAACCAATCCCTGAAAAAGAGAAATGGGATTATAATGAGCAATGTACACAATCATCTACATGGAAGGGGTTTGGGGAATTAGCTGCAATGCCAAACATTAAGTATACAAAAGAAATTACAAATAGAAAAATCCAAAATGGTTTTATTGAAGGAGTAAATCCTCTAGTGTGTCTTTCAAAATGTACACATTTTATTCACGTTTTTTTGGTTTCACTTTGTGATTACTCTTGAAGATAATTTAGTTTTCCAAGGAATATGAAAAATTATTTTCTCTAGGTTTCAATATGCTAGATAAACTGTTGTCCTCTGCAACTTTAACCTAAAGTTATTAACTAAAATTTCACATGTGATTTCAGTACTTTTTTTCCCACCTATATCATGTGTTCTGGATGTTGGAAGTCAAATAAATGATAAGCCCAAACACAGCCATTTTGGACTTACTTCCATGGCAATACCTTTCCGTAATATATTGTACTTATTTATTTTCCTGAATCACTTCCCCAAAGACTTTGATTTTTCAGAACTTGACCTCCATCACTTTTTCTCCTTCAGCTTCAATGGCTAGAACAGTTCCTATACCAGAGTTAATAAATGGAAAAATGTATACAAATAGAGGCAAGGTAGGGAGGGGGTGAAAAAATAAAACAAAATTATAGAATGCTGAATTTAGAAGCATGGTGGTATATCCAAGGATATATGAATATAGATAATTATTTTTAAAATAATTATATTAGATAAAATATATAATTTTCTTGTTAATATAGCAAGGAGTTTATTTCATTTGTAAAATTGTCAGTACTCTTATCATATTTGCCATTTAATGTCTTCAGTAGTATCTAATTAGGGCCTCATCATTGTCCTTTGCTCTAGATAACATCCTGTACCCATCAGTTGCTTTTGTGGCATGTGTGGTTATTTTTTCTCAGTAACCTTTTATTGACTGCCAGAAATGTCTATTAGCTTGATGTTCTCTTCCTTATTTAGTTAGCTATTCCTTTAAAACATAAGTCTGGCCAGATGTAACGATAAGCAGGCAGATGGCTCTAGAGTAATTCTTTTCTGATAAGGAAGTAGCTTCCTTTGAAGATGTGGCTCTACAACCATCCTGGCCCAAGGCACAATTTATGGTTTGTAAGCTTGTACAGGATATTTTTTAATCTTATGATGATAGAAAAAATTGAACATAAACACTGATATTTAAGGAAAAAGAACCTGCATTTCTATGTGAATATTGCATTTCCTGACAGCGGGGATACATAAATAACATATAGGAGTAGAAAATTGAGTCAATTTGAAGAAATGGAATATCGCTGTTAATAACTATCCAGTTAGTACAGATATGAGAAAATTGAAATTCTGAAGCTAAATTTATTTTGTACAGGGTTAATGGAACTCCATGTGATTTTATTGGGGACTTTACAAATTCCATATAAACTCTGAAGTCCATATTTATAAAGTCTGTATTTCCTCCTTTTTTTAGTAAATATTGTGTATTTACATATAAAGAATGATAATACATATATTGCTAGATGTTGTCAAAGATCAATACCTACTTATATTTGATTTATTCAGCACTCATTATCATTGTAAAATATTTATTGAAGATCAAGTCAGGATAACACGTGAGGCAATAATGCATGTTGATAGATGTCTGTATGTTGAAGTCTTTGAGGAATTGTGATTCATACTTGTTTAAAGAAATTATTACAAGTATGAAAATTCACTGTCTTGTTTTGAAAGTGAAATTTTAAAATGCAGCCTATTATACCAGGGACTAGGAGGAGTGGAAAATAGGAAACATTATTTAATGGTTATAAGTTTCTGCTTGTGGTAATGAAAAAGTTTTAGAAATATATACTGGTGATGACTGTATAACATTGTGAATGTAATTAATATCACTGAATTTTATACTTAAAGATAGTTAAAAAGGTAAATTTTTATGTTTATGCATACTTTAGCACAGTAAAAATATTCAGACAAGCATAACAAATGTGAAGACAAATTTATGAATATATAGTCAATTAGCACTTCTAAGTCTTAGCATAAATCCAATATAAAATAAATATTTTTTAATATAATGATAGGATGAATCAGGTACATTTTCCCCCTGTTCTTCTCTGTTGAGGATTTTAGGCAGGGTTTGTAGGCAAAATATATGTACAAATGGAGTACTCTCTCTCTCTCTCACTCTTTGTTGGGGGATGGGTGTGTGTCCTCTCTTTCCAAAGTAAATTTAACAATATGTTTTAATACCTGGTATACATAATCCATCTTACTTTTAATAATAAGCCCAAAAATTCTTTACAAAAATGATTTTCAGGTTACTAAACCTCTTTCTTTTCTTCAGGCATATTTTCTCCCAACCTATCAGTAAAACTCAAGCTGAAGATTAGGATTACATTGTAATTCTTGCTTATTTCAGTATTTTAACTGTTATTAATAATTTTGTGCTTTAAATAACCTCAATACATAATTCTTCAAAACTGTTTTTAATGTTTACTTCCCTAGGGGTGTAAAATTATTTTTGGTATCTGGAAAAATCATTTTAATGGATAAAGCATCGTGAAAAATTAAATGAAATAATCATGCATCTTTGTGCTAAAAGGAACAATTTTAGAAGTTAACAAGTAAAATGCACTTAACAATACTCTTAAACCTATTTTAAAAAATCTCCCTTTGAAGTATGCTACATATCTGCCTATTCTAAGAAAACACAAAAGAAAAGTAAATTTTAAACTGCAGTGTAAATCTGATGCCACTGAACCACTTCTAATTTTTAAGGAGGGAAGATCTAGATCTTTTGTCTCTAATAACCAACAAATTTATAAAAATTTAGAGTTGTATACATGGATATGAATCTATTAGTATAAACTAATAGGTTAGTATAAAGAAATACTAAACTCAAATAGACACTCGTATACACTGATTGATATAAGGAATATGGCATGCATCAGATAGTAAGCCATCCTCTCAAGCATTGAACTGATTGTTGCTTTATAATGTTAATTCTCAAAGTCAAAGCATCTCTCACTTCAGAATGTTCATATATTGAGCAATACTTCAAATATGAAATTTCTTATACAATTTTATCATACATGATTCATTTTCAAAATTTACCTATATTTTCTCATAATAAAATAAAAATAAACTTGGAATTAACAGGTCGGTGTTCAAGTTTTAGTCTTACCCTTTAACAATTATGTGACCATTGGAAATGCATTTGGTCTCTACAGTTACTACATCTATTAAATATATATACTAATAAAATAGCTAGAGTTGCTGAAAGTTGCTGAAAGAATTTAAAAGAAAATGCATTTGGAAGCTACTGTTGAGCAACAATATAGAGTAATATTAAAAGTTTTGTCATAGCATTAGGGCCACAGTTTAGGACAAGATATCACTTAGTTCTAGATAGGTGATTTAATCTTTACTATATTTGAATATGTGATACAATTAGATATATTTAATGAGATTTTTATAAACATAAAATCTTCAGCTCTTTATACATCCTGTTTAGAAATAAAGACCTGCCCTTCCACATAACTTCCATAACAAAACCTGGTATGTGCAGGTGGCTCCTGAGAATTTTTCCAGATTCCTTTTCTTCTCTCATGTTCTCTGTGTAGCCTTGGAATACACTCTGTGGTATAAAACCCATGGCTGTACATAAAACAACATGTAACATAAGAATAAAAGAATTGGGCAGTTAGCCATTAGATGGCATGATTTTTCTTTTTCTTGGAAATATATATATAGATGTGGAATATCTCAGATATTAACAGAACAATTTTCCTAAAAGAACAACTCATCTACTAATAAAACATCATTCAAAAATCACAAGAGGGGTGCCTTCAAGATGATGGAGGAGTAAGACATGGAGATCACCTTCCTCCCCACAAATACATCAAAACTACATCTACATGTGAAACAACTCCTACCGAACACCTACTGAACGCTGGCAGAAGACCTCAGACTTCCCAAAAGGCAAGAAACTTCCCACGTACCTGGGTAGGGCAAAAGAAAAAAGAAAAATAGAGACAAAGAATAGGGATGGGACCTGCACCTCTGGGAGGGAGCTGTGAAGGAGGAAAGGTTTCACACACTAGGAAGTCCCTTCACTGGCGGAGATGGCGGGTGGCAGGGGTGGAAGCTTTGGAGCCCTGGAGGAGAGTGCAGCAACTGGGGTGCAGAGGGCAAAGCGGAGAGGTTCCTGCACAGAGGATCGGTGCTGACCAGCACCCACCAGCCTGAGAAGCTAGTCTGCTTACCCGCTGAGGTGGGTGGGGACAGGGAGCTGAGGCTTGGGCTTCAGAGGTCAGACCCCAGAGAGAGAACTGGGGTTGGCTGCAAAAGCACAGCCTGAAGGGGGCTAGTGTGCCACAGCTACCAGGGAGGGAGTCCAGGAAAAAGTCTGGAACTGCCTAAGAGGCAAGAGACCAATGTTTCAGGGTGCGTGAGGAGAGGGGATTCAGAGCACCACCTAAAAGTGCTCCAGAGATGTGCATGAGCTGCAGCTATCAGCGCAGACACCAGAGACAGGCATGAGATGCTAAGGCTGCTGCTCAGCCACCAAGAAGCTTGTGTGCAAGCACAGGTCACTATCCACACCTCCCCTCACAGGAGCCTGTACAGCCCACCACTGCCAGGGTCCCGTGATCCAGGGACAACTTCCCCAGGAGAACACACAGTATGCCTCCGGCTGGTGCAACATCACACTGGCCTCTGCTCCTGCAGGCTCACCAAAGATTCTGTACCCCTCCCTCCCCCCAGCCTGACTGAGCCAGAGCCCCCTAATCAACTGCCCCTTTACCCCATCCTGTCTGGGCAAAGAACAGATGCCCTCAGGCAACCTGCATGCAGAGATGGGGCCAAATCCAAACCTGAACCCCAGAAGCTGTGCAAACAAAGATGAGAAAGGGAAATTTCACCCAGCAGCCTCAGGAGCAGCAGATTAACTCTCTGCAATCAACTTTATGTATCCTGCATCTGTGGAATACCTGAATAGACAACAAATCATCCCCAAAAATGAGGCAGGGGACTTTGAGAGTAACTGTAGACTTGGAGTGTGCTTCCTGCATCTAATTTGTTTCTGGTTTTATGTTTATCTTAGTTTAGTATTTAGAGCTTATTATCATTGGTAGGTTTATTTATTGATTTGGTTGCTCTCTTCCTTTTTATATATATATATATTTTTTTTTTTTCTTTTTCTCTTTTTGTGAGTGTGTTTGTGTATGCTTCTTAGGGTGATTTTGTCTGTATAGCTTTGCTTTTGCCATTTGTCCTAGGGTTCTGACTGTCTGTTTTGTTTTTTGTTTTTGTTTTTTTTAGTGTAGTTTTTAGTGCTCATTATCATTGGTGGGTTTGTTTCTTGGTTTGGTTGTTCTCTTCTTTAATTCTCTCATTTTTGATTATTTTTAAATTTGTTTATTTTTAATAAAATTTTTCTATTTTAATAATTTTATTTTATTTTGTTTATTAATTTATTTTTTTCTTTATTTTTTCTCCTTTTCTTCTGAGCTGTGTGACTGACAGGGTCTTGGTGCTCTGGCTGGGTGTCAGGCCTGAGTCTCTGAGGTCAGAGAGCACAGTACAGGTCTTTAGTCCACCAGAGACCTCCCGGCCCCACGTAATATCAAACAGTGAAACCTCTCCCAGAGATCTCCGTCTCAATGCTAAATCCCAGCTCCATTCAATAACCAGCAAGCTACATTGCTGGACACCTTATGCCAAACAACTAGCAAGACAGGAACACAATGCCACCCATTAGCAGAGAGGCTGCCTAAAATCATAATAAGTTCACAGACACCCCAAAACACACCACTGTGTTTTCTGGTGAGCCCACCAGAAAGATAAGATCCAGCCTCATCCACCAGAACAGGGGCACCAGTCCCCTCCACCAGGAAACCTACACAACCCACTGAACTAACCTTACCCACTGGGGGCAGACACTAAAATCAATGGGAACTACGAACCTGCAGCCTGGGAAAAGGAGACCTCAAACACAGTAAGTTAAGCAAAATGAGAAGACAGAGAAATACACAGCAGATGAAGGAGCAAGGTCAAAACCCACCAGACCAAACAAATGAAGAGGAAATAGGCAGTCTACCTGAAAATCAATTCAGAGTAATGATAGTAAAGATGATCCAAAATCTTGGAAATAGAATGGAGAAAATACAAGAAATGTTTAACAAGGACTTAGAAGAACTAAAGAGCAAACAAACAATGATGAACAACACAATAAATGAAATTAAAAATTCTCTAGAAGGGGGGCTTCCCTGGTGGTACAGTGGTGGAGAGTTTGCCTGCCAATGCAGGGGACATGGGTTTGTGCCCTGGTCCGGGAAGATACCGCATGCCACGGAGCGGCTGGGCCCATGAGCCATGGCCGCTGAGCCTGCGCGTCCAGAGCCTGTGCTCTGCAACAGGAGAGGCCACAGCAGTGAGAGGCCCATGTACCACCAAAAAAAACTCTAGAAGGAATCAGTAGCAGAACAACTGAGGCAGAAGAAAGGATTAGTGACCTGAAAGATAAAATAGTGGAAATAACTATCACAGAGCAGAATAAAGAAAAAAGAATGAAAAGAATTGAGGACAATCTCAGGGACCTCTGGGGCAACATTAAATGCATGAACATTCGAATTATAGGGGGTCCCAGAAGAAGAAGAGGAAAAAAAAAGGGACAGAGAAAATATTTGAAGAGATTATAGTTGAAAACTCCCTAATATGGGAAGGAAATAGTCAATCAAGTCCCAGAAGTGCAGAGAGTCCCATACAGGATAAATCCAAGGAGAAACACGCCAAGACATATTAATCAAACTATCAAACATTAAATACAAAGAGAAAGTATTAAAAGCAGCAAGAGAAAAATAACAAATAACATACAATGAAATACCCCTAAGGTTAACAACTGATCTTTCAGCAGAAACTCTGCACACCTGAAGGGAGTGGCAGTACATATTTAAAGTGAAGAAAGGGAAAAACCTACAACCAAGATTGCTCTACCCAGCAAGGATCTCATTCAGATTCGACAGAAAATTAAAACCTTTACAGACAAGCAAAAACTAAGGAATTCAGCACCATCAAACCAGCTCTACAACAAATGCTAAAGGAACTTCTCTAGGCAGGAAACTCAAGAGAAGGAAAAGACTTACAATAACAAACCCAAAACAATTAACAAAACGGTAATAAAAACATATATATCGATAACTACCTTAAATGTAAATGGATTAAATGCTCCAAACAAAAGACATAGACTGGCTGAATGGATACAAAAACAAGACCCATATATATGCTGTCTACAAGAGACCCACTTCAGGCCTAGGGACACATACTGACTGAAAGTGAGGGGCTGGAAAAAGATATTCCATGCAAATGCAAACCAAAAGAAAGCTGGAGTAGCAATTCTCGTATCAGACAAAATAGGCTTTAAAATAAAGACTATTACAAGAGACAAAGAAAGACAGTACATAATGATCAAGGGATCAATCAAAGAAGAATATATAACAATTATAAATATTTATGCAGCCAACATAAGAGCACCTCAGTACATAAGGGAAATGTTAACAGCCATGAAAGGGAAATTGACAGTAACACAGTAGTTGTAAGGGACTTTAACACTCCAGTTTCACCAATGGACAGATCATCCAAAATGAAAATAAATAAGGAAACACAACTTTTAAATGATACATTAAACAAGATGAACTTAATTGATATTTATAAGACATTCCATCCAAAAACAGCAGATTACACTTTCTTCTCAAGTGCACATGGAACATTCTCCAAGATAGATCATATCTTGGGTCCCAAATCAAGCCTTGGTAAATTTAAGAAACTGAAATTGTATCAAGTATCTTTTCTGACCACAGCACTATGAGACTAGATATCAATTACACAAAAAATCTCTAAAAACTACAAACACATGGAGGCTAAACAATGCACTACTAAATAACCAGGAGATCACTGAAGACATCAAAGAGGAAATCAAAAAATATCTAGAAATAGATGACAATGAAAACACAGCAACACAAAGCCTATGGGGTGCAGCAAAAGCAGTTCTAAGATGAAAGTTTATAGCAATAAAATCCTACCACAAGAAACAAGAAACATTTCAGATAAACAACCTAGCCTTACATCTAAAGCAATTAGAGAAAGAAGAACAAAAAAACCCCAAAGTTAGCTGAAGGAAAGAAATCATAAAGATCAGAAATAAATGAAAAACAAATGAAGGAAATGATAGCAAATATCAATAAACCTAAAAGCTGGTTCTTTGAGAAGATAAACAAAATTGATAAACCATTAGCCAGACTCATCAAGTATAAAAGGGAGAGGACTCAAATCAGTAGAATTAGAAATGAAAAAGAAGTAACAAATGACACTACAGAAATACAAAGGATCATGAGAGACTACTACAAGCAACTATATGCCTATAAAATGGACAAGCTGAAAGAAATGGACAAATTCTTAGAAGAGCACAACATTCCGAGACTGAGCCAGGAAAAATAGAAAATAGACCAATCACAAGCACTTAAATTGAGACAGTGATTTAAAATCTTCCAACAAACAAAAGCCCAGGACCAGATGGCTTCCCAGGTGAATTCAATCTAACATTTAGAGAAGAGCTAACACCTATCCTTCTCAAACTCTTCCAAAATACAGCAGAGGGAGGAACACTCCCAAACTTATTCTACAAGGCAACCATCACCTTGATACCAAAACCAGACAAAGATGCTACAAAAAAGAAAACTACAGGCCAAAATCACTGATGAATATAGATGCAAAAATCCTGAAGAAAATGCTAGCAAACAGAATCCAACAGCACATTAAAAGGATCATACAGCATGATCAAGTGGGGTTTATCCCAGGAATGCAAGGATTCTTCAGCATATGCAAATCAATCAATGTGATGAACCATATTAACAAGTTGAAGGATAAATACCATATGATCATCTCAATAGAGGCAGAAAATGCCTTTGACAAAATTCAACACCCATTTATGATAAAAACCATCCAGAAAGTAGGCATAGAGGGAAGTTACCTCAAAACAATAAATGCCATATATGACAAACCCACAGCCAACATCGTTCTCAATGGTGAAAAACCGAAACCATTTCCACTAAGATCATGTACAAGACAAGGGGGCTCACTCTCACCATTATTCAACATAGTTTTGGAAGTTTTAACCACAGAAATCAGAAAAGAAAAAGAAATAAAAGGAATCCAAATCGGAAAAGAAGAAGTAAAACTGTCACTGTTACCGATGACATGATGCTATACATAGAGAATCCTAAAGATGCTTCCAGAAAACTACTAGAGTTAATCAATGAATTTGGTAAAGTAGCAGGATACAAAATTAATGCACAGAAATCTCTTGCATTCCTATACACTAATGATGAAAAATCTGAAAGAGAAATTAAGGAAACACTCCCATTTACCACTGCAACAAAAAGAATAAAATATCTAGGAATAAACCTACCTAAGGAGACAAAAGACCTGTATGCAGAAAATTATAAGACACTGATGAAAGAAATCAATGACGATGCAAGCAGATGGAGAAATATACCATGTTCTTCGATTGGAAGAATCAACATTGTGAAAATGACTATACTACTGAAAGCAATATACAGATTCTTTGCAATCCCTATTAAACTACCAATGACATTTTTTTTTTTTAATTTATTTCTTTATTTTTGGCTGTGTTGGGTCTTCGTTTCTGTGCGAGGGCTTTCTCCAGTTGCGGCGAGCAGAGGCCACTCTTCATCACGGTGCGCGGGCCTCTCACTGTCACGGCCTCTCCCGTTGTGGAGCACAGGCTCCAGACGCGCAGGCTCAGTAGTTGTGGCTCACGGGCTTTGTTGCTCCGCGGCATGTGGGATCTTCCCAGACCAGGGCTCGAACCCGTGTTCCCTGCATTAGCAGGCAGATTCTTAACCACTGCGCCACCAGGGAAGCCCCCCAATGACATTTTTCACAGAACAAGAACAAAAAATTTCACAATTTGTATGGAAGCACACAAGACCCCGAATAGCCAAAGCAATCTTGAGAAAGAAAAACAGAGCAGGAGGAATCAGTCTCCCTGACTTAAGACTATACTATAAAGCTACAGTAATCAAGACAGTATGGTAGTGGCACACAAACAGAAATATAGATCAATGGAACAGGATAGAAAGCCCAGAGATCAACCCGCACACATATGGTCACCTTATTTTTGATAAAGGAGGCAAAATGTACAATGGAGAAAAGACAGCCTCTTCAGTAAATGGTGCTGGGAAACTGGATAGCTACATGTAAAAGAATGAAATTAGAACACTCCCTAACACCATACACAAAAAAAACCTCAAAATAGATTAAAGGGCTTCCCTGGTGGCCCAGTGGTTGAGAGTCCGCCTGACAATGCAGGGGACATGGGTTCGTGCCCCGGTCCGGGAAGATCCCACATGCCGCATAGCGGCTGGGCTTCTGAGCCATGGCCACTGAGCCTGCGTGTCTGGAGCCTGTGCTCCGCAATGGGAGAGGCCACAACAGTGAGAGGCCCGCGTACCTCAAAAAACAAAACACACACACACACACACACACACACACACACAAATGGATTAAAGACCTAAATTAAGGCCAGACACTATAAAACTGTTAGAGGAAAACACAGGCAGAACATTCCATCACATAAATCACAGCAAGATCCTTTTTGACCCACCTCCTAGAGAAATGGAAATCAAAAAATAAAAATAAACAAATGGGACCTAATGAAACCTAAAAGGTTTTGCACAGCAAAGGAAACCATGAACAAGATAAAAAGACAACCCTCAGAATGGGAGAGAATATTTGCAAATGAAGCAACTGACAAAGGATTAATATCCAAAATTTACAAGCAGCTTATGCAGCTCAGTATCAAAAAAACAAATAACCTAATCCAAAAATGGGCAGAAGACCTAAATAGACATTTCTTGAAAGAAGATATGCAGACTGCCAACAAACACATGAAAGGGTGCTCAACATCACTAATCATCAGAGAAATGCAAATCAAAACTACAATGAGATATCACCTCACACCGGTCAGAATGGCCATCATCAAAGAATCTACAAACAGTAAGGCTGGAGAGGGTGTGGAGAAAAGGGAACCCTCTTGCACTGTTGGTGGGAATGTAATTTGATGCAGCCCCTCTGGAGAACAGTATGGAGGTTCCTTAAAAAACTAAATATAGAACTACCATACAACCCAGCAATCCCACTACTGGGCACATACCCTGAGAAAACCATAATTCAAAAAGAATCATGTACCACAGTGTTCATTGCAGGTCTATTTACAATAGCCAGGACATGGAAGCAACCTAAGTGTCCATCGACAGATGAATAGATAAAGAAGATGTAGCACATATGTACAATGGAATATTACTCAGGCATAAAAAGAAAGAAAATTGAGTAATTTGTAGTGAGGTGAATGGACCTAGAATGTGTCATACAGAGTGAAGTAAGTCAGAAAGAGTAAAACAAATACAGTATGCTAACACACCTATATAGAATAAAATAAAAAAGATGGTCCAAAGAACCTCGGGTCAGGACAGGAATAAAGATGCAGATGTAGAGAATGGACTTGAGGACACAGGGAAGGGGAAGGGTAAGCTGGGATGAAATGAGATAGTATCATGGACATATATACAGTACCAAATGTCAAATAGATAGCTAGTGGGAAGCAGCCACATAGCACAGGGAGATCTGCTCAGTGCTTTGTGACCACCTAGAGGGGTGGGATAGGGACGGTGGGAGGGAGGTGCAAGAGGGAGGGGATATGGGGATATATGTATCCATATAGTTGATTCACTTTTTTATACAGCAGAAACTAACACACCGTTGTAAAGCAATTATACCCCAATAAAAATGTTTAAAAAATCAGTGGAAATAAGGAGATGTATAGATTTTCTAATTAATTACATGAAGAGTCATCAAGGAAAGCTTGATTATACAATGTGATTGCAATTACCTTTCTAGTCATCCATCAAACTATACATGCCTTGTAGTTTACTCATTCAGTTATAATCCTTGTATTGTGATTTGTGGATAATTTGATAAACTACTCTTTAATGAGTTCAGGTGAGCTGGCAATAATCTGCTAAGATACAAGATTTACGATTGCTTTTTAGTAAAATATTTTTATTCAGAAGAGAAATTCTCATGATGGAAAAGTCTTATGATATTGTAGGTTACTGTGTGAAGTGTTACTCATATTATGCCAGAGGAAAGTTGTTAGCACGCCTCTAGTAAGCCATATGAAATCAACAGATATTTACTGAGTGTCACCTTTGTGAAATAACTGTATAGTCCTCCCTTACCTAATCGTCAGTAAAGGTTCAGTGGTTAGTAATGTTATCACCAAAATTGACCATCTGCTGAAACCGAATATCTCTCTGGAAACATGTCAAATTTACTGTGGGTGGTTTAGAAAAGTATCATTCTGCATTTTCTTCTGTATTTACTTCTATAACCATACATGTTAAACTACATTGTGTAATCAGGCATATAAAAACAGATTCTACCAAATCTTTGAAAATAATTTATGGAAATATATAATACCTATTTTGTATACCAAAAAAACCCTTAGTAATTTGTTAATGTAAGATACATTTAGTGAGTACCATCTTATAAGTAAGATATATTTAGTGAGAATTATTTGTTAAAGTAAGATATATTTAGTGAGGTTCACTCTTTCTGTGTGATATTTAGGGCCTATGTTAGTATCTACAGGTTTATGTCAAAGAACAGGAGAAGAGACATTCATTCTGATCTTTCAACTTGCTCAGCACAGAATCCTCAAAAGCATTGCCTATCTCTTTTTACCAGAAGTACCACTGTTCATAGTAAACTGGGAAAAAAATTACCAATACTAGAATAAGCTAATATACTATAGGATTCATGCTCCCTTTGTTCTGAGTTAATTGCCCTGAGGTATAAAACTATATACAAAAAGATATATTCTAAATGTTGAGAGTTAAGGTACATAGTTAGATTGTATTTACTTTTACATTTTATTTATGAAATGTCTTCTCTATTTCTACAAATTAATTTACAAATGTGAGTCTACATATAAACATGTAAATATAATCACATCTATGTGAAGTATCTAGTGTTTCTAAAAACAAATTGCAGTAATCTGATTTGGATATAACATTTACGTGAACTTTCACTTTTAATCTGACTATGCTATTTTGAAACAGCATTTATTTTTGTCTCTTAATATAGGCTAAGGAGGTATAGCATGATTAAAGGCTGCATATTTCTATTTTATTAGTTATTTTATTTTCAACTTATTTTATTTTTCAGTATACATGTTTTAATATTCTACTATAGATTTTGTGTAAGGGACTTAAGCATCAGAGAGATTTTGGTTTCCACAGGAGGGTGTCCCAGAACCAATTCCCCGCAAATACCAAAGGATAACTGTATCTCTCCAGGAACTGTAAGTGCAAGCATAGTTACCCCTATAATCTTGGAAATAACAGTTGGAGGAAATAGAACAGAACTCAGAGAAATGATCCATGCTTTCTGATGAGAGAAACAGTGAGAAATCTTTTACAATTTCCTCATTAGATAACCTGCAGGTAAATTGATTTATAAGTGAAAAATAGTTTCTAAAGGTATATTTTCGATGTTACTTCTTTTAAAAAGGCGATTGAACTACATGTAGCCTACTAAAAGTTGATATTCGATTATGTAGGTTTTGTCAGGAAAAAAATAACTGGGCAGAGACATATATTTTTGGAGACAAAATCAAACAAGTAACAGTTGTTTAACAGTGTGTGTCTTCATATACTTTAACTGGTGTGTGTGTGTGTGTGTGTGTGTGTTTGTATGTGTGTTTCAATCCAGGGCACAGCAGTTAATAGCAGTAGTGTTCACACAGACTGATTCGGCGCTTAAGTTTTATTAGAAAACCCTAACTGTCTTCTCTCACTGTGTGACGGTGTCTGCCTCTAGGACTAGCACCGTGTGTTGAATTCATTACAGTCTTTCGTAGGGTCCCAGGAGAGTTTATTCACAGATGTAGATTTACTGCCAACCACCCATAACTGTCTGTTTGGCCTTCACTGTGAGCCCAAAGGCAAGAAATTATCCATTGGAAATAATTCATAGCAGTGTATTAAAAATAATAAGCATTGGGCTTCCCTGGTGGCTCAGTGGTTGAGAGTCCGCCTGCAGATGCAGGAGACATGGGTTCATGCCCCGGTCCAGGAGGATCCCACATGCCGCGGAGCGGCTGGGCCCCTGAGCCATGGCCGCTGAGCCTGCGTGTCTGGAGCCTGTGCTCCGCAATGGGAGAGGCCACAACAGTGAGAGGCCCGCGTACCGAAAAAAAAAAAATAATAATAATAATCATTATTACTAGTCAGTGATGCTGGAGGTTTATAGTTTCTGACACTTGACTCTGGTTTTGTGGCAGCCCCCAGGATTTATGTGTAATCTCATATGTCTTTTCAATGTCACAGTAGAGCCTGAGTTTTTACAGTTTGAAAGAAAGCTGAAGAATGCTGGTACCATAGATATGTCTAGTTTATTGATTTTCCCATAAGTGTATTTAATTATTCAGTGAAGGATCCATTTAACAATCTCATCTATTTTTAACCAATTAAGTTCACATTAAAGATTTACCAATATCATTCTAATAATAGAATGTTTCATGGCATTTAGCCAGCAAGTACCTAGTACTGTGATTCTCTATCCTATGGTGCATATAAAGATCTAAAATAAGTATGCTTCCAGCCAAACAGTGAAATATATACATAGCTATCACCATACAAAGAATTAATAGTTTAAATATTAAAGTATTATAAAACTGTATGTCTTTTTGACTTTCATATAAATATTAATAAAGGAAAATACAATTATAGGAGTGGAAATCTTCAGATTGCTATTACAAGTCTTAGAAAAAGTATGATCACACAAGATTAAAGGAGGCAGTACAATAATAATTCACTGCAAAGTCAGAACACATATTATTTCTGCTTATCATACAAACATGTTTACTAAAATGTAGAGTTCTTATTTCTTTGTATTATATTCCTTTTATAGCTAGAGTAAAATATGAGATTAAAATAATTTATTAGAATAAGGCAGTCTCAACTATCTTTTTTAAAGTGTCATAGAATTTATGAATTGGAGAGCTTTTAAAAATCATATATTACAAGGCTTCCCTGGTGGCGCAGTGGTTGAGAGTCTGCCTGCCAATGCAGGGGACATGGGTTCGTGCCCCGGTCTGGGAAGATCCCACATGCCGTGTAGTGGCTAGGCCCGTGAGCCATGGCCGCTGAGCCTGCACGTCCGGAGCCTGTGCTCTGCAACGGGAGAGGCCACAACAGTGAGAGGCCTGTGTA
>NW_006799724.1:924771-939681 GCF_000442215.2 Lipotes vexillifer
ACACATATATTATATATATATATATATATATATATATATATATATATATATATATATATATATATATGTGACATAGAGGGAGGTATATAGTATTGAAATATATGTTTAATAACCTATCACTATATAATTGGCATTATCTAAGGTTGGATTTCCTGGAAGAAGATTCTGAAGCAAAATTTCAAGTGCACATAATTTATTGAAGAAATGCTCCCAGGAATAGGATTATGAGATTTAGCAAATAAAAACATGGCATGCCTAATGAAATTTGAATTTCAGATAAACAGTGAATATTTTTTTGAAATATTCAGGGCATACTTATACTAAAATAATATTCTTTTTTTAAAATTCAAATTTATATGAGTCCATTTTTTTTAATCTGATGACCCTACTTACGAGACAGGGAGTAAAGAAAGATGGGGCAACTGAAGGAGCTAAGCAAAAGTGTGATGTCAGTTGGATCCAAGCTTCAGCCTGAGTTTTTGGACAGTGCTGATTCTATAGGAGGTATGAATTACACTATGAATTTGGTCCCACACTGGGGTTGACCTTTTCTACCAGCATTGCTCAGTGGCCACAGGCTGTGTAGACAGAGGTGGAATTAGGGGGAAACTAACCTCCTGGATGGGTAACTCTCATTTCAACAAGGGCAGTTCTCCAGAGAAAGTGGTAGCTTTGATTGGTTAGTGGTCAGCAATCACATTAAATACAGACATGTTTATGGGTTCAGGCATATATACCTACAAAAGTACCTCGTCTTCCTTGCCGTTAAAATACCTAGGTTTATCCTATCAAATGGAATTTGATTATCAAGAAAGCATAAGGAATGCCTTCTTATAGCAGACATCTAAGGCATCTCATAATTAAAAGGTGGATTTAGGCTTGTTCCTGTTTTACATAGTATCATCTCTTTGTCTTTTAGGATTTTAATAGCTTTTACTTATAATTAAGACAGTTGCATCCTCTGCTTATTATTCTTACAAAACTTAGATTGCATGATTTGTTGAACAGAGTGAGACAACTAGTTTATTATCTGTTCCCAAGAGTTATACTCTCTAAATCAGTTGAAATTTGTATAAAACCCTATGTAAGAGTTCTAACTGGAGTAACCAATTACATTATAATATCTGTTGGGTTGTTATATTACTACTGATGGAGAAAGTTCATCTCTGTACTACTTATATAATGTTAATTTCAAAGATATTTCAGCTTTTACCAGAATATGCTACATATATGGTTCTTCTGTGCCAAGTGACACCTGCCTGGTCAAAGGACAAAATAGTATCTAATCTGCTAAAAACAGGTCAAAGAATACTTTACAACAAAGGCAAGATTGGGTTAAGAAAAGCAAAAGAAGACCAAATGAATTATGTTAGAAAATGATTGATTTCAAATGACAGAAACAGGAAACAGCATCAAGTTCAAGCTAAGATTGAAGCCTTAGGTACATAGAATCAAGTATGGAATCTAGAGGAAACAAAGTACACAGGTGAGGGCAGATTAGAAATAAATTATGAAAGTGTAGGGTCATCATTGGGAGGTTTACATATGTCTGGGACTTACCTGTATTGAGTTTCTGCAGCTTGCTTCAAAGGAACAGAATTTAAAGGGATGCCTCATTACATAGAAATTGTTATAAAATGCTTAGTATTTCAGGAAATGCAATATCATTCATCATTCTTCCCATGAAAATAATACTTTTGTATTATTTAAATAAATCAAGTAACTGATCTGTTAAGTAGTTCGACAATATTAGTTTATTATAAAATTAACTTTTCTTCATAAGCATTTGAACTATGAAAATGTGCAGGAAGAACTTCGCTTTTAGTTAATCCCTCCAAGGCAACATTTATTAACCCTTTTTTACTCTCTTCCTGACTTCTTGCTGTCTATATTATTTTTACATAATTGTAATCAAATGGTGTATATAAAATTAAATATGCTGATTAAAATATCTGCTCTTCCTGATTATAAATAAATATTTGCTTATTGCAAGTAATATAAAATAAACCCACAGAAACAAACATAATGAAGAAATATAACCCAGAACCTAAAGATAACAACTATTGCTATTTTAGTATTTCAGGTTGTTTATTATTATTCAAGATTTTAAAAATAAATAGTGAGTCCAATAATTCAAAATCAACTTCATTTTTACAATGAAAAAATATTATGATGATCTCTTCATGTATGAAACAGTGAACTGTATCTTAAATTCTGTTAAAACAAGTTTTATTTTTTAAATTCTACCTATTATTTTTACAAGATAAAGAACTAAGCAGCACATAATATTGAGTTAAGAGGTCATCAAGAGAACCTATGAGATTTATGAAGAGAATAATGAGGCTCAAGAAAACTGTTTTCTGTAACATGAAGAGTTGAGTCTCCCTCTGTATGTCTTACCTTTGTTTCTGTTCATGGACTCTGTATGAAACAAAATACAAATGAATTCCTGAGTTTCATATCCCAGATGATTAACAACCACTATTTATATTAAAAATGTTAGAAAATCAAAATATATTGCTAATTCTATAACTGTATATAATATACTAATGTATAAATGTAAGTTCAGTGTTAGAGCCACAGAATATCATCTGTAGGAGATGGTCTCATGGAAAAGGCATTGATCAGAAACAGTAATTCAAAGAATTATTACTTACCAAAATTGAGTGTCTAGTTCTTCTAAAGTTAAATAATTTGAGAAGTTATCATTAGAAAAATAACTCAAACACACATAAAAAATCATCAACATGCATTGTATTTCTAATATTTTAAAAATTAATTTTCTATTTGATTTATAGAATCTTATAATTTAAGAGCTAAAAAAGGGCTTAGAGATCATCTATCTAGTTCAAAGGTTTTTAAACTATCCTTAGTACAGCATACAGATTTCACAAAAGAGACATCAGAGTATGATGTTGATATTTACTGAGTGGCTCTAGGTCCTCTGCTCCCACTTGAACCAAAGCACATCTACTTTGTAGCCCATATATATTGGACTTTTGCCTGGAATTTTATTTGGAAAAAAGAAAAGTTTTAGATGCTTTAATAAGGAGGTGAAAATTTCTGATTTAATTTGAGCCTATTTTATGTTGTATATGAGAAATTAATGGTTGTTCCAGTCAAGTTCACACACTGGTTAATTCAAAACCAAGACTAAATCTTCCCAAAGTGCTAAGTTCTTTCAACTGCACTTCTTCACTGTGTGCACTTGAAGACCTGTCTTCTAAAAGTGCTAGGATAGTATTCTTCTCACTACATCATAATAATGTATATGAAATATACTGTATCATTTGGGGTATGGAGAACAGAAACAATTCAGTCATTATAAAAAGTTAATATTCTTGCTGGAGATCTTCAAGATGGCAAAGGAATCAGATGTGGAGATCACCTTCCTCCCCACAAATACATCAGAAATACATCTACATGTGGAACAACTCCTACAGAACACCTACTGAATGCTGGCAGAAGACCTCAGACTTCCCAAAAGGCAAGAAAATCCCCACGTACCTGGGTAGGGCAAAAGAAAAAAGAAGAAACAGAGACAAATGAGTAGGGACAGGACCTGCACCTCTGGGAGAGAGCTGTGAAGGAGGAAAAGTTTCCACACACTAGGAAGCCCCTTCACTGGTGGAGATGGGGTGTGGTGGTGGGGAAACTTTGGAGTCACAGTGGAGAGTGCAGCAACAGGGATGCAGAGGGCAAAGCAGAGAGATTCCTGCAGAGAGGATCAGTGCCGACCAGCACTCACCAGCCTGAGATGCTTGTCTGCTCACCTGCTGGGGCAGGGGGAGGATGGGAGCTGAGACTTGGGTTTCGGTCGGATCCCAGGGAGAGGACTAGAGTTGGCTGCATGAAGACAGCCTGAAGGGGGCTAGTGAGCACAGCTAGCCAGGAGGGAGCCTGGGAGAAAGTCTGTACCTGCCAGAGAGGCAAGAGGCCATTGTTTCAGTGTGCACAAGGAGAGGGGCTTCCTGTTCCATGTGTCCATGGACAGCAGAGCACCGCCTAAGCGAGCTCCAGAGATGGGCGCGAGCCATGGCTATCATCTCAGACCCCAGAATCGGGCAGCCGCCACTGCCACAAAGAATCCTGTGTGCAAGTGCAGGTCACTACCCACATCCCTTTCAGGAGCCTGTGTAGCATGCCATTGCCAGGGTCCCATGTTCCAGGGACAACTTCCCCAGGAGAAAACAGGTGTACCTCAGGCTGTTGCAACATCAGGTTGGCCTCTGCTGCTGCAGACATGCTCCACTTCCAATTATGACTACTATAACCCTCCCTCTTCCCAGCCTGTGTGAGTAAGAGAGCCCTAATCAGCCACTGCTTTAACCCCCTCCTGTCTGGGCAGAGAACAGCCAACTGAGTGTGGCCTACACACAGAGGTGGGGCCAAAACCAAAGCAGAACACCAGGAACTGTGCAAATAAAGAGGAGAAAGGGAAATCTCTCTGTGCAGGCTCAGGAGCAATGGATTAAATCCCCCAATCAACTTGATAAACTCTGCATCTGTGGAATACCTGAATAGACAATGAATATTCCCAAAATTGAGGCAGTGGACTTTGGGAGCAACTGTAGACATGCAGTTTTCTTTTTGCGTTTGATTTGTTTTTGGTTTTATATTTATCTTAGTTTAGCTTTTAGTGCGTGTTTTCATTGGTGGGTTTGTTCATCGGTTTGGTTGCTCTCTTTTTTTTTCTTTCTCTTTTTGTGAGTGTGTGTGTATGTTTCTTTGTGTGATTTTGTCTGTTTAGGTTTCCTTTTACCATTTGTCTTAGGGTTCTGTCTGTTTTGTTTTTTATGTTTATGAGTGTGTGTGTATGTTTCCTTCTGTGATTTTGTCTGTTTAGTTTTGCTTTTACCATTTGTTTTTGGGTTCTGTCTGCTTTTTGTTGTTGTTATTTTCTTCCTTTTCTTCCGTGCTGTGAGGCTGACAAGGGTCCTGTTGCTCTGGGTGGGTGTTGGCCTGAACATCTGAGGTGTGAGAGCTGAGACCAGGACATTAGACCACAAGAGACCTCCTGGCCCCACGTGATATTAATCGGTGAGAGATCTACCAGAGATCTCCGTCTCAACACTAAGACCCAGCTCCACCCATTGACCATCAAGCTCCAGTGCTGGACACTCCATGCCAAACAACTAGCAAGATGGGAACACAACCCCAGCCCTTAGGAGAGAGGCTGCCTAAAGTCATACTAAGTTCACAGACACCCCAAAACACACCACCAGACATGGCCCTGCCACCAGAGGGACAAGATCTAGCCCCACCCAACAGAACACAGACACCAGTCCCTCCCACCAGGAAGCTTACACAAACCACTGAGAAAGCTCATCTACTGGGGGCAGACACCAAAAATAAGAGGAACTACGAACCTGTAGCCTGTGAAACAGAGACCTCAAACACAGTAAGCTAAACAAAATAAGACAGAAATATGCAGCATATGAAGGAGGAAGGTAAAACCCCACCAGACCAAACAAATGAAGAGGAAATAGGCAGTCCACCTGAAAAGAAGTTCAGGGTAATGATAGTAAAGATGATCCAAAACCTCAGAAATAGAATGGAGAAATACAAGAACATTTAACAAGGACCTAGAAGAACTAGGAGCAAACAAACAATGATGAACAAAAAAATAAATGAAATTAAAAATTCTCTAGAAGGAATCAATAGCAGAATAACTGAGGCAGAAGAATGGATAAGTGACCTGGAAGATAAAATAGTGGAAATATCAGATGCAGAGCAGAATAAAGAAAAAGAAGGAAAAGAATTGAGGACAGTCTCAGAGACATCTTGGACAACATTAAACGCACCAACATTTGAATTATAGGGGTCCCAGAAGAAGAAGAGAAAAAGAAAGGGTCTAAGAAAATATTTGAGGACATTATAGTTGAAAACTCCTCTAACATGGGAAAGGAAATAGTCAAGTCCAGGAAGCTCAGAGAGTCCCATACAGGATAAATCCAAGGAGAAACACTCTAAGACACATATTAATCAAAGTATCAAAAATTAAATACAAGGAAAAAATATAAAAAGCAAGGGAAAAGCAACAAATAACATACAAGGGAATCCCCATAATGTTAACAGCTGATGTTTCAGCAGAAACTGCAAGCCAGGAGAAATCAGAAGCTGTACAGACAAGCAAAAGTTAAGAGAATTCAGCACAACAAAAGAAGCTTTACAAATAATGCTAAAGGAAATTTTCTGAGCAGGAAACAGTAGAGAAGGAAAACACCTACAATAACAAACACAAAACAATTAAGAAAATGGCAATAGGAGCATACATATTGATAATTACCATAAATGTAAATGGATTAAATGCTCTAACCAAAAGACACAGACTGGCTGAATGGATACAAAAACAAGACCCATATATATTATGTCTACAAGAGACCCACTTCAGACCTAGGGACACATACAGACTGAAAGTGAGGGGATGGAAAAAGAAATTCCATGCAAATGGAAATTAAAAGAAAGCTGGAGTAGCAATTCTCATATCAGACAAAATACACTTTAAAATAAAGAGTATTACAAAAGACAAAGAAGGACAGTACATAATGATCAAGGGATCAATCCAAGAAGAAGATATAACAATTGTAAATATTTATGCACCCAACATAGGAGCACCCCAATACATAAGGCAAATGCTAACAGCCATAAAAGGGGAAATTGACAGTAACAATAATAGGGAATTTTAACACCCCACTTTCACCAATAGACAGATCATCCAAAATGAAAATAAATAAGGAAACAGAGGCTTTAAATGACACATTAGACCAGATGGATGTAATTGATATTTATAGGACATTCCATCCAAAAACAACAGAATACACTTTCTTCTCAAGTGCACATGGAACATTCTCCAGGATAGATCATATCGGGTCACAAATCAAGCCTTAGTAAATTTAAGAAAATTGAAATCGTATGAAGTATCTTTTCCGACCACAACACTATGAGACTGGATATCAGTTACAGTAAGAAAAAAAAGCTGTAAAAAATACAAACACATGGAGGCTAAACAATATATTACTAAATAACCAAGAGATAACTAAAGAAATCACAGGGAAAATACCTAGAAACAAATGACAGTGAAAACATGATGACCCAAAGCCTATGGGATGCAGCAAAAGCAGTTCTAAGAGGGAAGTTTAGAGCAATACAGTCCTACCTCAAGAAACAAGAAAAATCTCAAAAACCTAACTTTACACTTAAAGCAATCAGAGAAAGAAGAACAAAAAAAACCCAAAGTTAGCAGAAGGAAAGAAATCATAAAGATCAGATCAGAAATAAATAAAAATGATATGAAGGAAAGATTAGCAAAGATCAATAAGATTAAAAGCTGGGTCTTCAAGAAAATAAACAAAATTGATAAACCATTAGCCAGACTCATCAAGAAAAAAAATGGAGAAGACTCAAATCAACAGAATTAGAAGTGAAAAAGGAGAAATAACAACTGACACTGTAGAAATACAAAGGATCAAGAGAGACTACTACAAGCAACTATATGCCAATAAAATGGACAAGCTGGAAGGAATGGACAAATTCTTAGAAAAGCACAACCTTCCAAGACTGAACCAGGAAGAAATAGAAAATATGAACAGATCAACCAAGCACTGAAATTGAAACTGTGATTAAAAATCTTCTAACAAACAAAAGCCCAGGACCAAAAGGCCTCACAGTCGATTTCTATAAAACATTTAGAGAAGAGCTAACACCTATCCTTCTCAAACTCTTCCAAAATATAGCAGAGGGAGGAACACTCCCAAACTCATTTTATGAGGCCACCATCACCCTGATACCAAAAGCCAACAAAGATGTCACAAAAAAGAAAGCTATAGGCTAATATCATTGATTAACATAGATGCAAAAATCCTCAACAAAACACTAGCAAACAGAATCCAACAGCACATTAAAAGGATCATACACCATGATCAAGTAGGGCTTATCCCAGGAATGCAAAGATTCTTCAATAGACGCAAATCAATCCATGTGATACAGCATATTAACAAACTGAAGGATAAAAACCATATGATCATCTCAATAGATGCAGAAAAAGCTTTTGACAAAATTTAACACCCACTTATGATAAAGTGGGCATAGAGGGAACCTACCTCAGCATAATAAAGGCCATAGATGAGAAACCCGCAGCCAACATCATTCTCAATGGTGAAAAACTGAAGCCAAGAAATTAAAGATGATACAAATAGATGGAGAGATATACCATGTTCTTGCATTGGAAGAATCAACATTGTGAAATTGACTATATTACCCAAAGCAATCTACAGATTCAATGCAATTGCTATCTAAGTACCAATGGAATTTTTCACAGAACTAGAACAAACAATTTTACAATTTGTATGGAAACACATAAGACCCCAAATAGCCAAAGCAATCTTGAGAAAGAAAAATGGAGCTGGAGGAATCAGGCTCCCTGACTACAGATTATACTATAAAGCTACAGTAATCAAGACAGTATGGTACTAGCAGAAAAACAGAAATATAGATCAATGGAACAGGATAGAAATCCAGAGATAAACCCATGCACGTATGGTCAACTTATCTTTGACAAAGGGTGGAAGGATACACAATGGAGAAAAGACACCCTCTTCAATAAGTGGTGCTGGGAAAACTGGATAGCTAAATGTAAGAGAATGAAAGTAGAACACTCCCTAACACCATACACGAAAATAAACTCAAAATGGATTAAAGACCTAAATGTAAGGCCAGACACTATAAAACCCTTAGAGGAGAATATAGGCAGAACACTCTATGACATAAATGACAGCAAGATCCTTTTTGACCCACCTCCTAGAGAAATGGAAATAAAAGCAAAAATAAATAAATGGGACCAAATGAAACTTAAAAGATCTTGCACAGCAAAGGAAACCAAAAACAATATGAAAAGCCAACTCTCAGAGTGGGAGTAAATATTTGCAAATGAAGCAAGTGACAAAGAATTAATCTCCAAAATATACAAGCAGCTCATGCAGCTCAATATCTAAAAACAAAGAACCCAATCCAAAAATGAGTGGAAGACCTAAATAGACATTTCTCCAGAGAAGATATACAGATTGCCAACAAACACGTGAAAGGATGCTCAACATCACTAATCATCAGAGAAATGCAAATCAAAACCACAATGAGGTATCACCTCACACCAGTCAGAATGGCCATCATCAAAAAATCTACAAACAGTAAATGCTTGAGACGGTGTGGAGAAAAGGGAACCCTCTTGCACTGTTGGTGGGAATGTAAATTGCTACAGCCACTATGGAGAACTGTATGGAGGTTCCTTAAAAAACTAAAAATAGAACTACCATATGACCCAGCAATCTCACTTGGGCATATACCCTGAGAAAACCATATTTCAAAAAGAGACATGTACCCCTGTGTTCATTCCAGCACTGTTTACAATAACCAGGACATGGAAGCAACCTAAGTGTCCATCGACAGATTAATGGATAAAAAAGATGTGACACATATATACAATGGAATATTACTGAGCCATAAAACGAAACGAAATTGAGTTATTTGTAGTGAGGTGGATGGACCTAGAGTCTGTCATAAAGAATGAAGGAAGTCAGAAAAAGAAAAACAAATACCCTCTGCTAACACATATATATGGAATCTGAAAAAAAAAAAATGGTTCTGATGAACCTAGGGGCAGGACAGGAATAAAGATGCAGATATAGAGAATGGACTTTAGGATATGGGCTGGGTGCGGAATGTGAAGCTGGGAGGAAGTGAGAGAGTAGCACTGACATATATACACTACCAAATGTAAAGTAGAACGCTAGTGGGAAGCAGCTGCATAGCACAGGGAGATCAGCTCAGTGCTTTATGACCACCTAGAGGGGTGGGATAGGGAGGGTGGGAGGGAGGCGCAAGAGGGAGGGGATATGGGGATATATATATACATATAACTGATTCAATTTGTTATACAGTAGAAACTAACACAACATTGTAAAACAATGATAGTCCAATAAAGATGTTAAAAAAATAAGTTAATATTCCTAAAATTTTTACGTTAAATTTTAATCCTCAGAATTCATTTCTGTGGATTGGGACATTTTAACCTTGATAACTTCTCCTTTAAAGCTAAAAAAAAATGTTTCAATCTAATTACTGAAAGAGAAATATATCACTGCTACCATTTAAAATGTATAATCACTCAGCAGCTTAAAAATAATAAGTTTTTGGCTGAGTTAAACTGCCCTGCCAGAATCTTTGTACCTTCAACTGTTTTGTGAGGCAAGGATTAATTAATATAAAATAATCCTTTCTATCCTGTATCGTTTAGGATGCTTTGCCCTGCAAATGGCAGGAAATGCTCGTTTGAATTGCTTTAATCTATGAGGAAATTTATTACCACACATATAGAAATTGCAGAGATATGGTAGAATCTGAGGTTTATTGATTCAGCAGTTCAAGTATGTCTTGTATGACCCATGATCTTTCCATTTCAGTCTAGTACTCTCAGGGTTGATGACATTTTTTAAGACATTCAAGATGTCTGAAGAAGTTCTAGCATTATATCCAGACCCAGGGATGTCCATAGATAGAGAGAGGGAAAAAATTTTAACTTCCTATGACTTTCTCATAGAATATATGAATGTTTTTGTAGAGGCAATCTAGCTGACTTACTATCATGTCTGATGGGTTAGAGGTGGCTCACATGAATATTCTTGTACCAATCAATGGCAAGGAAGATGAACTGAGCCAACGATGCCCTCTCTTGGGACTGCATATAGGTTCACTTTACCATGAAATGTATAATTGTGTGCATGGCGCATGGGGGTGGCCACCTGGATAAAATTGGGAATCTATGACTAAAGAGGGAGCAGGAACGGATGATGATTAGGCAAATATCCATGTCCACTACCCAATGCTCACAACATATGGCTATGTGTATAATCAGCAATTATGAATGGTAATGAGATCAGACAAAGTAAAACTAATCTGAATTTGAATAGAGTTCTCAAATACCACTCTAGGCATTCCTACCCAAGCTTTCTCTAACCGTTTAAACCTTTGTTAGAAATCAGCTTAAAAATAACAGAACAGATTTGCATTGGTAATACTAGTCTGAATACTTTCAATGAGTTAAATATTTAGGCATCATGATGCTTAATGATGCATCGATTAGAGAGGAAATTAAGTGCTGAATCCAAGTAACCAAATGACCTCAGGAAATTGGCATAGATAATGACCAAAGCCTTTGCCAAACTGCAGACTTTCCCTGTCTTTGAGGACTTGAAGGCTTGAGCCAGCTCTTGTGTTACCATTACTTAAGTAGTGCTAGCAGGGAACCCTGTATGACACTGAGTGGCATGTCAGGAAACCAAAAATGTAGTCCTGAAAATGAAGCTAATGTTGCCATGATCATACAAAATAATTTAACTGAGAAGATTGGATGAGGGCAAGTAAGGTATAAAATAGACAATTTTAAGCAATGGTAGACAATATTTATTGAATCCTTATTGTGTGGTGCCAGGCGATATTTTAAGCTAACTAAAGTTCTGCAACAAATATAGAAGGCAGGTGCTGTTATTATTGTTGTCACCCTCATTTCATAGATGAGAAAACCAGTGAGTCATAGAAAGGATGGGAAAGTCATGTCTTTAGTAAGTAGCAGAGCTGGTAATACCACCCAAGCAACATTGCACCAGAGCCCACGTACTATTAAATTTTATGCTATCCTGCTAGTACTATAGCATCTTTTCTAATAGAGCTATAAGAGGGAAGAAATATATAACTTTAATATGAAAAACTGGCTTTATTGCTGAGAAGAAAAAGGCATTTATTGACTTACTTAAGAAAGGATTTGGCAAAGTTTAAATATTTTATCATTCTAGAAGATATAAAATGAATGTATATAAATTATTTTATTATATCATTTAAATAGTGACTTATTTTTCTGTTTGCAGTATAGTATGTGCTTATTTATATCACTGTGAAATCTTTTAAGACCATGTTGCTTCCATTCATTTCCAGATTACATAGTACTTAGAGAATCTGGAAATGCATTTGGTGTAATTTCACAAGAATAACACCAGAATTCCAAAATCAAATTTACAAACTTATTTTAAATCTGGGTCAATTTTTTCTCCTAAAATTAATGTCCAACGTCTTTATTAGATGTACATTTGGCCTAATGAATAAAAAAGTGTTCTTAAATGCATGAATGACTCAATGAGTAAATAAATTTAACTTAATAGATTGGTAGAAATACTTCTGTCTGTCCTACATTTTCCTTGTATTACGGAAAAATATTTTCTGTACAAAAACTGATTTTCAGGATACTTGGAACTTATATAAGGCCATAAACATTCCAAAGTTCTAGGCAGCCTATACAGTAACCTCTTGTTATTTGTAGGGGATTGGTTCCAGGACCCCCTGCAGATACCAAAATCTGAAGACGCTCAAGTCACATATAAAATGGCGTATTAAAAAATGACATATTATTTGCATATAACCTATGCACATCCTTCTGTATACTTTAAATCATCTCTAGATTATTTTTAATACCTAATGCCAGGTAAATGCTATATAAATAGTTGTAAATACAATGAAAATGCTATGTAAATATATAGCTACTGGTGTGTGGCAATTTCAAGTGTTGCTTTTTGGAATTTCTGGATTTGTTTTCTAGTATTTTTTCATCTGCAATTTGTTGAATCTGCAGATGCAGAATCCCGTGGATACAGAGAGCCACCTATAATCAAAATAAAATATTAAGAATCATATGAAGTCCATTTTAAGGTGATAAAACTTAAAGTGGTTGACAGCAAAATAATAAGCAACACACATTTGATATAGGCTTAAATCATGAACGAAATACTAAAGAAATGACATCAGAGTAGCCACAAGTTTCAGGCTTACCTCATTATATTGTGCTTCCCTTTACTGCATTTTGTAGATACTACGTTTTTTTACAAATTGAAGGTTTGTGGCAAGCCTGCATTGAGCAAGTGTATTGTGCCATTTTTCCAAAAGCATTTGCTCACTTTCTGTCTCTGTGTCATGTTTCAGTAATTCTTGCAATATTTCAAACTTTATTTACTGTGGTGATCTCTGATCAGTGATCTTTGGTGTTACTACAAGGACTATCTGAAGGCTCAGTTGATGGTTAGAATTATTTTAATTAAGGTATGTACATTTTTTAAGACAATGCTATTGCACACTTAACAGAGTACAGCATAGTGCAAACAACTTTTATAGGCACTGGAAAACCAAAAAAATTTGTGATTCGCTTTATTGTGATATTTGCTTTATTGCGGTGATCTGGAATTAAACCTGCAATATCTCTGAGGTCTGCCTGTAAATCCCTTCAAAGGCAGCCTTAGATGACATACAGGCAACCTGAAGACAGCAATTTCTGGAAAACAAAATCAACAAAAAGAGTGAACTGCCATTGGAAATGTATTGGGAGTTAGAAGGGGTAAATTCTCACTTGACATGGGGCATTGTCTGTACCAAGTCAGAATTTCATGAGCAAAGAACCTGTAATTATCCTAAACAGTAGGTGAATATGTGTGTGCATTGGAAAAGGACCCTTAGTCACTGTTTAAAATGGAGATAATGAAGGGAATGTTTTCTCAGTGTTTGCACTTTTATATTGGCATATATAATAAGGTAAAACAATGATTAAATCCTCCTAAAATTAACAGTTTTTTAGTGAATAAAATACCATCAGTCACAAAAATGATAGTACAACAGAATATAGTCAAAGACATGCAGCATTTCTAGGGTAAAATTTTAGGGAATAACTAGGGTAAAATTTTAGGGAATAACTAGAAACGTATCTTATAAGACAATATAGAAAAGCAACAGAGCCCTTTACATTCTGCTAAAATAAATGTTCTATTTCTCTCAATTACAAAACTTTTCCAAAATAATTTGAATGTATGCTTTTTCCTTCAAATTATATTTTAGTTATTTTATATTGTTTCATGAAATCATTGGTAAGAGGGTAAATAAACATCTAGCTTGATTCAAATTAGGTTAGCTACTTTGCCTGCCAGCCCTTTCAGTCATTTTATTACACCTTAGAAACATTTTATCTAAAGGGAAAAAAAAGACTTAGTGCCACTGGATTTCTAGAATAATCAAGTGGCATTAGCAGCTTGATTTTCTGAGAAACCAGGTTCATTTTTTTTCTCCAATTTAATTCATAAAAATCTAAAGACAAATGAAATGTTATAAATTCATAGAACAGTCTCCCTGGGAAAATACTATTAGTGCAGAATTGCTAACCATGAACAAATTACTGCAATTAGAGTTACCTGAGTGGCATTGTAAGGCCACTCTACCTCACTAAAGTTATTTGAACCCAGAATTTGTGTTCCTTACATTAATCTTAAGACTCTCTGAGTGAATAAAGGAAGATATTTAATGATTATTCATTTGATAAGGTGATTTGGTGTAAGAAGGAGTTCTTCAGAGTTTAGTCTCTTGTAAATCTAGAGCAATTATAGGTCCTCCGGGAAATTCAACTACATTTCTATCTTTAAATAAGACCTATAAGGAAAATCACTCTCTATAAGCTAGTTGTAGAATAAAAACTGTGCTTTTAAAAAAGAATCTTGAATTCTTTGCTCTGATATGTCTGCAGAAATTCATATGTATCAATATATTTTAATTATAATTAAGAATTGTATGGACCCTTAATCCATCATAATCTCCTTCAAGAGTCTTAGTCAAGTTTGATTTGATGAGATAATTGAAGTAAAACTGCTTAAAAACTGTTACATAACATAGAAATTTGAATTTATAGGCAAGAAACTGAAGTAGTCAGGAACAAATCAGAAGTACTACAGAAATCAAGATATTTCTAGGCTCCAACAAGGATAAAAGGAGAGTGAGAGCTCTCTAAAGTTCATACAATGCTCTCTCTTTATTTCTCTCTCTCTCTTTCCC
>NW_006799724.1:939696-1022216 GCF_000442215.2 Lipotes vexillifer
TCCCCCTTTCCCTATCTATCCATCTATATATCTCTAAAGAGATATAGATATAAATATTTAGTATTTAACTCATTTTAGCTAAACCTTCAACAATGAAATTTATACTGAACTAAATTTAGTGCAGAATTACAAAAATCTTAGAGGAAACAATAATTCTTCATAATACTTTAAAATTTCAAGAAATTCTTTAAAATTTAGATTATTGTTTTAAAAATAATTTCTCTTATGGTACTTGGTAGCTTCTCAAATCTAAGTCTTTGGAACTATCCCTAAAATTTGAAATTCTTTTTTTTTTTCATGCAAATCATTTTTTATTGATAGCATAATGGGTGATGGAGTCTTGGTAAATATCACAGATCCCATTTTAGTTTTTTTTTTTTTTTAACATCTTTATTGGGGTATAATTGCTTTACAATGGTGTGTTAGTTTCTGCTTTATAACAAAGTGAATCAGTTATACATATACATATGTTCCCATATCTCTTCCCTCTTCATCTCCCTCCCTCCCACCCTCCCTATCCCACCCCTCCAGGCGGTCACAAAGCACCGAGCCGAGCCGGTATCCCTGTGCCATGCGGCTGCTTCCCACTGGCTATCTATCTTACGTTTGTTATTATATATATGTCCATGTCCTTAAAATTTGAAATTCTTAAGTAATAACTTAGATAAAGACCTAGAATCAATTTTCACCAAACTTTTCAGGAAGAATTGTACAAGAGATGACAGAATTAGAATCAAAGAGTATCTCTAAAGACAACAACAGCAACAAAAAACCTCGATATGGTAAATTTTAACAAGAATAAATATAATGTACAGTATTTTGCTTCAATAAATTAGTTTTATGACTTAGGCTATCATAAATTCAATTTAAATAAAGAGTATAATGTGCTGGATAAAAAATGGCTTTTTCCAATTAAAATACATTACCAAAATTTATAGAAGGTAAATAATTAATAAATTTTGTACCTACTATATGTGAGACAGGTATATGTATATATGGCACCCCCTGCCCTTAATTAGCTTATAATCTATTGGAGGATATAAAGATATAATGATGATAACAGTGTAGTATGTCCATGACTGTGATATAATCAGAGTCATAAGTAGAGAAGGCACACCTCACCCTGATTGGCAGCAACAAGAAATGCCTTTTGAGAGTGAAGGCACCTAAACTGTATTTTAATAGTGTTTCTTGGCTGCATGATAAGATATATGGAAGGGACAAATGGGAGCTAAAGCTGATAAAGTAGAGAGGTCATTGATCATCAGAGTCCCAGTATGGAATGCTAAAGATGTTGGCCTTTATTCTGTGTGTGCTGAAAAAGCTGTTGTGATATTTAAGCTGTGGAATGACAAGTGTGTATTTTAGAAAGGTTGCTTTAGAAACAGTACAGTATAAAACAGTGTGGAGAGACACTAGGGTTTTTAAGGAGTCCAAAATGATAAGAGACTGGAAAAAAATACTTACAACTTTAATGTATTCAAATATTTCATATGTCATGAATCTGTGTGTTGTAATTTCACTTTTATTCATAGAAGAAAGTGCACCATTTACTTTTGCTTCAAAGATCTAATCTAGACTGGTACTTTGAAACTGTTTTTTGTTTTTGTTTTGTTTTTGTTTTTTGTGGTTCCTGCTAAGTGCTGCTGGAGCCCACTTTTCAAGGAAAAAGGAAGAGGCTGAGTGGCTGAACCACCAGATCTTTGGGGGTCTACAGGTGAAAAATTACTTGTAACTGGATTAGATATATTATGGAGTCCATGTAGTACCACACTGAATAAAGAGTTTGAACAGCACTGCATTGTGTATACATACTCAAGAAATCTGTGTTGACTCTAAAAGGTGCAGGCTACTATTCTGGTGTAAATGTGCAATCTGATGGTAATTAGAAAATTCAACAAAAATGTCTAATAGGTATGTATTTACTATCATTAGCATCATTGTGATAAATATGTTTGTGTGTATATACAGATATACACACACAGATATATATATATATATATAATATATCTACAGGTGTTTGTCCGTGTACATATTTTATACATATATATATTTAAAATAGTCATTCTTTAAAAATGTTTTCAGAAATTTTTTCTTCAGTTCTAAATCACTTGCCAATAGTAGGAGTTATACACTTCTCCACTCTTCCCCTACTCTAACGAAACAGATATCTCCATGGAGAAACAAAAAAGTTCAGAAATCTGGATTAGCTATGTAGTTGACATATGAGAAGTGCTTTCTATTGGCAATGGTTCTCAACTAGAGACTGTACCATCCCTAAGATAGCATCTGGAAATGGGCATGTTTGAGGTCTTCAGTGATTGGGGGCTACTGCAGACATTTAGTGGGAAGGACTGGGTAAGTGAAACACCCACAGGTTCACGACATTCTCACTCAACAAAGAACGCTTCCGCTGAAAATGTCAATAACATTAAGAAACACTGGTATTTGGATTAAGGCTGAAGGAGATATAATGACAATTGAAGCTAGTATTAGGATGGAAGTTAGGGGCATTTTAGCTCTTTCAGCAGCCATCCCTTGGCATGTAATTTCTCAAATATTCTTCAGGTTCTGATTTTGAAGCCTAGTATCCCTTTAGTTCCTCTGGTTCTGCCGATTTAAGTCTCCAATCCTGTCATCTGCTTTATTCTCTATTCCTTACATACTCTATTCATCTATATATTTTTTACTTACCCTTCTTTACTTATGTGTTTATGAAATCAGTACGATGAAGTGTATGCTGAACAAAACAGTATTATATACTTGAAACTGATTTCAGAATTGTTCTGCTTATTAAGAAAGATTATATTGCTTAGCAATAAATTTAATATTATTTTGCTTCAGAGTCTTTTGGATATGTAAAAAAAGCCATCTCATCTATTACACTGACTAGAAAAACTTAGAGAAGTAACAATTTACATAGTTAGTATTAGAAGTGGTTAATATTTGAGACACAATTATTTGACTTCTTTGTGGATTCATATTTAGATCCATTAATTACTTGCTTTACCTATATGTATATTTATATAGATACAGATATATTTTTTAAAGAAATTTATTAAGTAATGGCAATTTTGTCCCTTCCCCTTTTGCCAGCCAATTTTATAAAAATATTGATATGTAATATCTTGGTGAACATTATTTGAATCTCTGCGGTTTTTAATTGCTATGCTTATGTCATATTATGAGTATCAGAATATTCTGTCTGGCTCTTTTTCTTTTCACAGTTGTTCCCGTTTGATTATGAGCAATTAGACTGTTGCATAAACATTACAACTTACCATGATAACTTATTTTTATTACATGTTCATGAAGAGCTTACAACATAAACACTTTTAAGGGGAAAATTCTACCGTTTACTATTAAAATTCCGAGTCTCATATATATTTTTTCAGGACAGTCATCACTGTAGGTAAAAAGTAGCTTCTGTATTGTCTTATGTACTATTGAGAACCTACCTGATGTGAATGAGATCCATTAATGTCTCATTTAAAATAAACACAACCGTAAACAACATATCACTAAGTACTGTTACATAAAATATTCATAATGAACATATACAATGTAGCTATAGTTAAAAATCATTAGAATTAAAATCTCTTTGCATGAAATATATTAGTAGAAGAATCGCTTTCAAATAGGAGCTGTATATTTTGAATGAATGGTACAACGTAGAGCGATCAGGTGTGCATTTACCTTACCGAAGGAAATGTCAAATTTAAAATAATGTTTATATAAAATCTGGAATAGTGCTTTTTGAAGATAAATTTGTTGATTCCAAAAAAAAAAAAAACAGGGAATCATCATGATAAAACTCAGAAGCTCATGCTTGTTTCAAAATCATACAATTTTCAGTATAAACTACTTGTTTTATTTCAAAAATGTGAAAAAATATGAACTACGATTCATCATATTAAGGACTTTAAAGAGAGATATAGGGGTGACATCTCCCCCAGTGTTAATACATTCAAGATAAGATCCCAGTTGATAAGTGAATTTACAGTATTTATTGGAATACAGAGAAGAGAGAGAACACTTGCAGACTGAGTTTCAGGAAGTCTTCATAAAAGAGGTGCAAATGAGTACTGAAGGATAGGTAAGATTTCCAAAGAAGAAAGAGACAGGAAAGACATTGAGAGGGTAGAATAATATAGAGGATATTGGAAAGATGCTCAAACTAATAATTCAGGTTAAGTTTATGTGGAAAAGTATATCAGAAATGTCAGAAGTCTTCAGTTGGTGAAATCCTTTGAATTAAAGACTTAAGGGGTTTGGATTTTTGTTAATAAAGTTTTTTGTTTTTTTTTTTTTAAGAGAGAATGAAAAGCCCAAATCTAGTGTCTTAACGTGGGTTCCTAAGAAAGTAGATCCTGAAGCATAAGCTTTATGTTCCTCTTTTCTTAGAAAGTATATCTCAAAGGACAGAAGTGAGGGACAAGGGATTGAAGCTGGGGAGGAGAAAGATCAGGAACTAAGTTGGTCACTTCTAAATGTGACTGATACTCAGTCCTTGATAGGGTGCCCCAAGAAGCCATATAAACTGTGTCAGGACTGTTCCTCATGGAGAGAAAGGAGAAAGTAAGAATAATTTAACCATTTCTTCCCAAGTTACATTGGTAAAACATTCACCCCATGAACAGTTAATACCCCTGCTCTTCTGAATTGTAAATTGGGCAAAAAATTGAGGCAATGTCAGATGGCATCTACATGAGGTTGATCAGAGGCTAGGCAGAGTTGGAACTAGAAGCAAGTGATGCATAGAAATGTTTAGGAGATTTCTGATACAGTGATGTTTTAGAAAAACTTGCATGGCAACATAATTAAGAAAAATATATTAAAGACAGGATGCCCAATTAGAAAAAAAATTTAAATAGTTTAGGTAAACATAGCAAAGACTTTCATTAGCATAGTAGTATTTGGAGAGGGAATAAAAGAATGACTGTAAGAAAATATAGGAAAAAAATATATCAGGGCTTAGCAGGTGACTGGATATGTGATGATAAAAGGCAAAAAACATGATATCACATTTCTTAGCTTGATTTGAATGGTAACACCATTTGCATAGGAAATGATTTTTGTTGTTCACTTTTCTTTCTGAGCAGGTTTTAATGGTAAATATGCTTAGACATAGAATTCAAAATGCATTGATTTAATTGGTAAAGATTGTCTAACCATGCATATAGAAAGTGTAGCTAAACAGATAATGTAGAATATATTCTGATGTTCACATTTAGTAAATATATTTTCTGCTTCCTATCTCAGAGTACAACTACAGTTACAACCTTAATCATTTTTGAAGTAATCTAAGGGGTCAGGGAATGACTTTTTCTCCCAAAGAACAATGATATCTATTATTTCTGTTACCCAGAAAGAAATGTAAGATTATGCTAGATGATCAAAAGATCATTTTAGAGAGTTTCCATGGAATTTTTTGTACAAAAATAAATCTCCACCCACCCCCACACACAATAACCATGCATTTTGACATGTGGATATTTCATGTTTTGGGGTGGAAGAAAATATGGTTCAGGGCGTAAAAACAGAAAACAATGGCTATTATTGCATAGATATTAGCTGAACAACAAACTGATAACTGCCATAACCTCCATTCCTGCCAACATGGCCACTTTTTTCATGAGCCTGTTGGGCAATGACAGGGATGGCTGGGGAAAGAGGCAGACTGGTATTCACAGAACGGGTCATCCCATCCACTTCCTTATTAAAATCCTCATCTGCTGAGGTGATCCTTTGGTGAACATGTATGCGGGACACAGATATCTTCACATTTTTCATCTAATTGGAGACGTCTATCCACATATGTTTTCCCCAGACTTCCTTGTCACCAATTTTCCAATCATGTTTCTTCCAAATCCCTGACCATCCAGTCAAATCATTGGCCACAATCCATGAATTGGTATATAATCAGATGTCAGGCCCTTTCTCCATCCATGCAAAATGAACAGCCAGGTTCTTTGCTCAAAGTTTTATCCATTGGGAGGATTTCACTTCAGCACTGCCCTTCAGGGATGCTCCAGAAAAAGACTGTTGTACAGCTTTCTACTTTCATATGATGCTTGCATATCGTGAAGAACCATCTGTAAACCAGACCCAAGTCTTCTCTTCCTTTGTCAACTGATCAAACAGAACTTTCCAGGAGACCATAGGTTCAGGCTGGGAGAGAGAAGATAGTAGAGCAGGAATACAGACCACGGGCATTTGGGCCACTTCGTCATGCGATTCATGTAGTTTACTTGTGCCTTCAGGGACTCCTTGGTCCTCTCTCATATGTACCACTTTCATTTCATGTTGTAGGGCTGCTGTGCATGCCCAGCTTTATGGCTTGCTGAGTCAGATAACTGAGCATCTGGCTTTAATGACTTGTAGATGACTGAGAGTTGCCTGGCCTGATAATATCAGTGAGAGCCCAGGGAGACTTCGATGATTATCTCCTATCTTTTATAACACCTGACCAGCAGGACAGCTATATTTTAGAGCTAAGTATCAGACCATGTATCTTGTCACAGAGATGTACTAAAATAATTTTGTTTGTATTCTGCACCCAGTGTCTGTGGGATATCTGGTATATACAATATCCAACTTTGTGTATGTCACCGAGTCCTGTATGTGTTTAAGTATTTGGAACTTTTGTGGAAAATGTGCCCAATTACTACTATACATTTACTAAAGTTTCTTTACAAAATGGAACTAGAACTACATGTATATCTTGGCAGCAAGCCAGGCATAGTTTATGTATGTATTTCAATAGTTTCAAATAAAACTATTTACTAGACTGAGTAAATAATCTCAGTCTACCAAAAATCACGGTATGCCACTTGAAGTTCAAATAACATTTATTAGAGGGAATAAGACATCTGTATCTAATTTATATCTGTCATTCCATCTTTTTCGTAACACAGTGAAAGAATCTTTATGTTATTACCTTCAGAGTGGTCTTCTTAGGCTCTGAGGTGGTATGGTTGTGCCAGTAGCTAGGGTACCACTTCTTGATTTCCCAGCTTTTTGATTGTGATAAAGATTGCTGTTTCTTTATGTGCCAACTGTGTATGCTGTTCTAGGAACCACTCCTGGGCAAGCCCGTTTTCCATACTCTCCACTGACTATATGTACCTCTACTTCCCTCCGTTAGAAGCCCCATTTGCTTAATAAGATAGGTTGGATTTTATTCTCTGAAACTTAAGCTTATAAAAGGATTCAACCCATCCTTCAAGTCCCATAATTATGTAGGAATCTCTCTTGATGAAACTTCTCAAAAACCGTCTTTTTTCTATGAATGGTAGTAGATTGTGTATGGCACCTTAATGAAACTTTTCTACATAGCCATCCTGGTATTTCATATCTTCCCCTCTATATCATAAACTCCTCAAAACAGTAACTATGTGCCATATACCTCTGTATACCTTACAGTATCTATTTCTCATATTTGGATAATATTATGAGAGGAAATGAAAGTATAAATAGATTACTTTGCAGGAGTATTACTAAAATCCTAGACAATATAAGTGTTAATGATGCATTTTCTTATTTTATTGTAAAAGGTATTATTTATAATAATCAACTAGTAAATATTGCCTTTATACTGTTCTTCTTCCATATATATATATAAAAATTCATATTCAGGACAAGGTAATGAAAAGTTTTCCTTGATGCAAAAGAGGAACTCATGTGCCTTTTGATATGGAAATTAATTTTTTACTTGGGTTATTGCATATTTAAGTTAATACACATGAGGAATTAAATAAGGTCATTTTGAGACATTTTAATGATATACAGACATTTACTATAGAATAAGCTAAGCAATAAGACTTTTAGAAAAAACACCAGAGTAGTGATTTAATGGATATCTTTAAAAGGCATAATAAATTATTCCATGGTATTTTAATATTTTAACTCTAAATACTTCTGATTAACTAGAATTCCTTGTACACTATATCATGGTTTATTATTAAATCCTGTTAGAAAATGCATTATCTGTTCTGAATGGTTGTCTTGTTGGACTTAAAATATAAAAGCCATCCAGAAGGATTCAGATGTCTTCTTTCTTCATCTCTTACTGTTTATCTCATTCTCTCTGACAGTCTCAAATTAGCAAAAGCAAAGTCACAGGCACAGGTATACACTATTCCCTTACTGACAACATTTAAATTTCTCTATTATATTTTAATGTTTGTGAATTATTAAATATGCATTAGCATTTGCATGTCTAGAAGCTACATATGTAAGTTTTATAATTGTTGCCATATTTTGTTTTATTTTGTATGTTAAAACGCATTTAAGTTTGAACAAAAAAAAAGCTAACACTGCACATTTTCAAAGATGACTTCCACAACTTGTGAACTGTTCCAAAGAGCTGAGAGGGTACATTCAGTAAAGACTGCCCCCGCACACACCAAAATTGATAACAAAGCTGTTCATAGAAAATTGAATGTCCTCCATGTCATCATTTTGTTAAATACAAACAGAAATCACAAGTTCTACCTGTTATCTATTAGAATCATCAAAGCATGCCAACAGGACCATAAACTCTTTCTATTTTTTTTCTTTTTGTTAAGACAATGAGTGGTTCATATTCTGGTCTATCTGAATTTGAATCTCTCTCTTTTTTTTTTTTTTTTAATTTGAGTTTTTCCGTGGCGTTCTTGGGAAAGAACAACTTACTCTGAGATAAAATAATAGATACATTACTGTTTTGTATAGCCTCAAAATTTTTCATCTTTAAATAGATCTTAATGATCCTTGCTTTCTAGAGTTTTATTTTATAGATGATGACACTGCAGTATAAATATCTGTAACCCTGAAAAAAAAAAGTGAATGTGAAGAGTGGGTTTGTGGCTGTGGTGTTAAGGATGAGCACTGAAAGAAATGATAAGGCCCATTCAACTTTTATAGTAAGAAGATGCAGGTAAATATATCTTCATCTGGAAGATAAACCAAGTTCAGATAAATTTTATAAAGAACATAGATAAAGCAGCATTATTTGCTCTCTTCTGTGCCTTCTTTATACTAAAATGAACTAAATATTGAAGGATGAGTGTTGGAAGGGGTCAGAGTTACTAAATGCATCTCTCTGGCTTTGGCATGCTTCCATATAAGACTAGTAGCCAGACTAAGGGCCTGTTATATGACCAATGCCCAGATGGAGTGGGCTAAGGAAAACTTTGGACATTTTTAAGCAAAATTACAAAAGTCTCCAGAGGAAAACTTTTTCTAGCCCCTAAGAGTCAAAAATGTTTGAGGCCTCAAATGCTAATGCTTCTGCTAGACTGAATGTTCTGTACTATGAGTGGAAACTGGAGAACATATTATTATTGGGCAATGGAACTAGGTGACACAGGCAATGTGGTTGAGCACCCAAGCTGTTGAAAGTGTAAAGTGTCCACCTATATGAAAATATGCCCCAATTTGGAACTGAGCTTTGTAGTTCTTTATACCTACTATAAAGAGGAATAAATGACATAAGCATAATACTTTTATAAAGGTAATTGGTATGTAATTCTCTGAAATATTTCTGTAAGTTCATCAATATTTTATAGTCATTTTAATAAATATTTAATTGTATTTATAAAAGAAAAACTGTGTATAGATTGAATTTGGACTGTCAGAAGATTTTTACATTGGTAGTTCTTCACTGAATCTGCTTTGCCTTGCATAGATACTGGCCTATAATAGGCATTCATTTAAAGAATACAGGTTTCAAGCAGGAACTTAAACATTGTTTTATGCCAGTAGGACTAATAAATCTGAGGGTTACATTGTTGTGAACAAACTCATTAAAATTCCATGATGCCTTTAAGCTTTGTAACTTTTAAGTAGTGAATTGTGTGTTTAATTTAAATCACTTCACTTTGACATAATTATCAGAAAGTATTATTTAACTGTTAATTTTAGTAAATGGGGAAATAATTATTTCAAAAGCCAAAGAAATACTACACCTCTGGAGTCACTAGACATTTAACTGAGGAATAAAACCATATTTTCATATACCTTACTGTTGTTCACAATTATTAATATTTGAGAGTATTTCCTCATGCATTTTCCCCAGGCAATGCTTTTACATTGTTGTGATATTTTTGCAAATAGTATTTCATATTCTGTTTTTTCCAGCTAACATTTAATACAAGCATTTTAATCATGTTACATTTTCTTTTAATAATGCTATGATACCTGAATAATCAAAGTAATAGTTACATAATACCTCATGATTGATGGAGCAGTAAAATCACTAAAAACTACAATCAATAAAAATAAAGGTTCATTATATGAAAAGGCAGAATTGCATAAAGATCTTAGTTGTGAGGTAAAGATATCATGTAGTTTTTTTTGTTGTTGTGTTTTTTTTTTTTTTTGCAGTACGTGAGCCTCTCACTGTTGTGGCTTTTCCCATTGCGGAGCACAGGCTCCGGACGCACAGGCTCAGCGGCCATGGCTCTTCCATGGATCTTCCTGGACTGGAGCATGAACCCGTGTCCACTGCATCGGCAGGCGGACTCTCAACCACTGCGCCACCAGGGAAGCCCTACCATGTAGTTTTAAAGCAAATGAGTTATTGGATATTTAGATGTGTGGAGGTTGGAGCCACTCACCTTCAGTTGCCCATATTCTATTACTAGACTCGACAAAATCTCACCCAGAAGAAGTGGATTTTTAAAAAGTTGTAGTTTCTGCGTGCATGTGTGTGTATATGTGTGTGTGTGCATATGCATGCAAAAATATTGAGTGGTGTAACTAGTATAAATGGAGAGAGGGGAATAATTGTCATGTGATTAGAAATGTGAGGTGTGATCCTTTGTGTTTTATGTATGTTAGTAACATTTCTACCCCCACAACTGTCCTATTCTGACCATAGTATGGGACGCTCTGGAAGAACCTATGTGGAAAGGCTATCATAACTCCTCTAAAATCATAACACGTAAACCCCAAACACTGCAGGCATTTCAGCTTGTCAGGGTGTCAGACTTAAAGACAAAACAATTAGACATCATGAAATAATGTGGATAACAGTTTACTGTAACTTGCTGAAAAATTACCCCAAAAATCTATTCATATAATACTATAAAGGTTCTTTTTGGTTTTTTAAAGATTTTTTTTGATGTGAACCTTTTGTTTTTAAGTCTTTATTACATTTGTCACAGTACTGCCTCTGTTTTTTTTTTTTTTTCTAACATCTTTATTGGAGTATAATTGCTTTACAATGGTGTGTTAGTTTCTGCTTTATAACAAAGTGAATCAGTTATACATATACATATATCCCCATATCTCCTCCCTCTTGTGTCTCCCTCCCACCATCCCTATCCCACCCCTCTAGTTGGTCACAAAGTACCGAATGATCTCCCTGTGCTATGCGGCTCCTTCCCACTGGCTATCTATTTTACATTTGGTAGTATATATAGTCCATGCCACTCTCTCACTTCGTCCCAGCTTACCCTTCCCTCTCCCAGTGTCCTCAAGTCCATTCTCTACGTCTGTGTCTTTATTCCTGTCCTGCCCCTAGGTTCTTCAGAACCCTTTTTTTTTTTTTTTAGATTCCATATATATGTGTTAGCATACAGTATTTGTTTTTCTCTTTCTGATTTGCTTCACTCTGTATGACAGACTCTAGGCCCATCCACCTCACTACAAATAACTCAATTTTGTTTCTTTTTATGGCTGAGTAATATTCCATTGTATATCAGTGCCACTTCTTCTTTACCCATTCATCTGTCAATGGATACTTAGGTTGCTTCCATGTCCTGGCTATTGTAAATAGAGCTGCAATGAATATTGTGGTACATGACTGTTTTTGAATTATGGTTTTCTCAGGGTATATGCCAAGTAGTTGGATTGCTGGGTCATATGGTAGTTCTATTTTTCATTTATTAAGGAACCTCCATACTGTTCTCCATAATGGCTGTACCAATTTACATTCCCACCAACAGTGCAAGAGGGTTCCCTTTTCTCCACACCTTCTCCAGCATTTATTGTTTATAGATTTTTTAAAATTAATTAATTTATTTATGGCTGTGTTGGGTCTTCATTTCTGTGTGAGGGCTTTCTCTAGTTTTGGCAAGTGGGGGCCACTCTTCATCGTGGTGTGCGGACCTCTCACTATCGCGGCCTCTCTTGTTGCAGAGCACAGGCTCCAAATGCGCAGGCTCAGTAATTGTGGCTCATGGGCCCAGTTGCTCCGCGGCATGTGGGATCTTCCCAGACCAGGGCGTGAACCTGAGTCCCCTGCATTGGCAGGCAGACTCCCAACCACTGCGCCACCAGGGGAGCCCTGTTTGTAGATTTTTTGATGATGGCCATTTTGACCAGTGTGAGGGGATACCTCATTGTAGTTTTGATTTGCATTTCTCTCATGATTAATAATGTTGAGCATTCTTTCATGTGTTTGTTGGCAATCTGTATATCTTCTTTGGAGAAATGTCTATTTAGGTCTTCTGCCCATTTTTGGATTGGGTTGTTTGTTTTTCTGATATTGAGCTGCATGAGCTGCTTTTATATTTTACAGGTTAATCCTTCGTTTGCATCCTTCAGTTGCTTCGTTTGCAAATATTTTCTCTGAATCTGAGGGTTCTCTTTTCATCTTGCTTATGTTTTCCTTTGCTGTGAAAAAGCTTTTAAGTTACATTCGGTCCCATTTGTTTATTTTTCTTTTTATTTCCATTTCTCTAGGAGGTAGGTCAAAAAGGATCTTTCTGTGATTTATGTTATAGTGTTCTGCCTATGTTTTCCTCTAAGTTTCCTATGTTTTATAGTGTCTGGCCTTACATGTCGGTCTTTAATCCATTTTGAGTTTATTTCTGTGTATGGTGTTAGGGAGTGTTCTAATTTCATTCTCTTACATATAGCTGTCCAGTTTTCCCAGCACCACTTATTGAAGAGGCTGTTTTTTCTTCATTGTACATTCTTGCTTCCTTTATCAAAAATAAGGTGACCATATGTGCGTGGGTTTATGTCTGGGCTTTCTATCCTGTTCCATTGATCTATATTTCTGTTTTTGTGCCACTACCATACTGTCTTGATTGCTGTAGGTTTGTAGTATAGCCTGAAGTCCAGGAGCCTGATTCCTCCAGCTCCATTTTTCTTTCTCAAGAATGCTGTTGCTATTCGGGGTCTTTTGTGTTTCCATACAAATTGTGAAATTTTTTGTTCTAGTTCTGTGAAAAATGTCATTGGTAGTTTGATAGGGATTGCAATGTAGATTGTTTTGAGTAGTATAGTCATTTTTACAATGTTGATTCTTCCAATCCAAGAACATGGCATATTTCTCCATCTGTTTGTATCGTCTTTGATTTTTTCATCAGTGTCTTATATTTTTCTGCATACACATCTTTTGTCTCCTTCAGTAGGTTTATTCCTAGGTATTGTATTCTTTTTGTTGCAATGGTAAATGGGAGTGTTTCTTTAATTTCTCTTTCAGATTTTTCATCATTAGTGTATAGGACTGCAAGAGATTTCTGTGCATTAATTTTGCATCCTGCTACTTTACCAGATTGATTGATTAGATCTGGTAGTTTTCTGGTAGCATCTTTAGGATTCTCTATGTGTAGTATCATGTCATCTGCAAACACTGACAGTTTTAGTTCTTCTTTTCCAATTTGAATTCCTTTTATTTCTTTTTCTTTTCTGACTGCTGTGGCTAAAACTTCCAAAACTATGTTGAATAAGAGTGGTGAGAGTGGGCAACCTTGTCTTGTTCCTGATCTTAGTGGAAATGGTTTCAGTTTTTCACCATTGGGAATGATATTGGCTGTGGGATTGTCATATGTGGCCTTTATTATGTTGTGGTAAGTTCCCTCTATGCCTAGTTTCTGGAGGGTTTTTATCATAAATGTGTGTTGAATTTTGTTGAAAGCTTTTTCTGTATCTATTGAGATGATCATGTGGTTTTTCTCCTTCAATTTGTTAATATGGTTTATCACATTGATTGATTTGCATATATTGAAGAATCCTTGCATTCCTGGGATAAACCCCACTTGATCATGGTGTATGATCCTTTTCATGTGCTGTTGGATTCTGTTTGGTAGTATTTTGTTGAGAAGTTTTGCATCTGTGTTCATCAGTGATATTGGCCTGTAGTTTTCTTTTTTTTTGATGTCTTTATCTGGTTTTGGTATCAGGGTCATGTTGGCCTCATAAAATGAGTTGGGGAATGTTCCTCCAGCTGCTGTATTTTGCAAGAGTTTGAGAAGGATAGTTTTTAGCTCTTCTCTAAATGTTTGATAGAATTCGCCTGTGAAGCCATGTGGTCGTGAGCTTTTGTTTGTTGGAAGATTTTTAATCACAGTTTCAATTTCAGTGCTTGTGATTGGTCTGTTTATATTTTCTATTTCTTCCTGGTTCAGTCTTGGAAGGTTGTGCTTTTCTAAGAATTTCTTCCTGATTGTCCATTTTATTGGCATAGAGTTGCTTGTAGTAATCTCTCATGATCCTGTGTATTTCTGCAGTGTCAGTTGTTACTTCTCCTTTTTCATTTCCAATTCTATTCATTTGAGTCTTCTCCCTTTTCTTCTTGATGAGTCTGGCTAATGGTTTATCAATTTTGTTTATATTCTCAAAGAACCAGCTTTTAGTTTTGTTGATCTTTGCTATTGTTTCCTTCATTTCTTTTTCATTTATTTCTGATCTGATCTTTATGATTTCTTTCCTTCTGTTAACTTTGGATTTTTTGTGTTCTTTCTCTAATTGCTTTAGGTGTAAGGTTAGTTTGTTTATTTGAGATGTTTCTTGTTTCTTGAGGTAGTATTGTATTGCTATAAACTTCCCTCTTAGAACTGCTTTTGCTGCATCCCATAGGTTTTGGGTCATCATGTTTTCATTGTCATTTGTTTCTAGATATTTTTTGATTTCTCCTTTGATTTCTTCAGTGATCTCTTGGTTATTTAGTAGTGTATTGTTTAGCTTCCATGTATATGTATTTTTTACAGGTTTTTTCCTGTAATTGATATCTATCTCATAGCATTGTGGTCAGAAAAGATACTTGATATGAATTCAGTTTTCTTAAATTTACCTAGGCTTGATTTGTGACCTGAGATATGATCTATCCTGGAGAATGTTCCATGAGCACTTGAGATGAAAGTGTATTCTGTTGTTTTTGGTTGGAATGTCCTGTAAATATCAATTAAGTCCATCTTGTTTAATGTATCATTTAAAGCAGTGTTTCCTTATTTATTTTCCTTTTGGATGATCTGTCCATTGGTGAATGTGGGGTGTTAAAGTCCCCTACTATGATTGTGTTACTGTCAATTTCCCCTTTGATGGCTGTTAGCATTTGCCTTATGTAATGAGGTGCTCCTATGTTGGGTGCATAAATATTTACAATTGTTATATCTTCTTCTTGGATTGATCACTTGATCATTATGTAGTGTCCTTCTTTGTATCTTGTAATAGTCTTTATTTTAAAGTCTATTTTGTTTGGCATGAGAATTGCTACTCCAGGTTTCTTTTGATTTCCATTTGCATGAAATATCTTTTTCCATTGCCTCACTTTCAGTCTGTATGTGTCCCTAGGTCTGAAGTGGGTCTCTTGTAGGCAGCATATATATGGGTCTTGTTTTTGTATCCATTCAGCCGCTCTCTGTCTTTTGGTTGGAACATTTAATCCATTTACATTTAAGGTAGTTATTGATATGTATGTTCCTCTTACCATTTTCTTAATTGTTTTGGGTTTGTTATTGTAGGTCTTTTCCTTCTCTTGCATTTCCTGCCTAGAGAAGTTCCTTTAGCATTTTTTGTAAAGCTGGTTTTGTGGTGCTGAATTCCCTTATCTTTTTCTCATCTGTAAAGGTTTTAATTTCTCTGTCGAATTTGAATGAGATCCTTGCTTGGTAGAGTAATCTTGATTGTAGGTTTTTCCCTTTCATCACTTTATATATGTCCTGCCACTCCCTTCTGGCTTGCAGAGTTTCTGCTGAAGGATCAGCTCTTAACCTTATGGGGATTCCCTTTTATGTTATTTGTTGTTTTTCCCTTGCTGCTTTTAATATTTTTTCTTGGTATTTAATTTTTGATCGTTTGCTTAATATGTGTCTTGTAGTGTTTCTCCTTGGATTTATCCTGTATGGGACTCTCTGTGCTTCCGGGACTTGACTGACTATTTCCTTTTCCATATTAGGGAAGGTTTCAACTATAATCTCTTCAAATATTTTCTCAGTCCCTTTCTTTGTCTTCTTCTTCTGGGACCCCTATAATTTGAATGTTGGTGCATTTAATGTTGTCCAGAGGTCTAAGACTCTCCTCAATTCTTTTCATTCTGTTTTCTTTATTCTGCTCTGTGGTAGTTATTTCCAGTATTTTATCTTCCAGGTCACTTATCTGTTTTCTGCCTCAGTTATTGTGCTATTGATGCCTTCTAGAGAATTTTTAATTTCATTTATTGTGTTGTTCATCATTGTTTGTTTGCTCTTTAGTTCTTCTAGGTCCTTGTTAAACGTTTCTTGTACTTTCTCCATTCGATTTCCAAGATTTTGGATCATCTTTACTATCACTACTCTGAATTCTTTTTCATGTAGACTGCTTATTTCCTTTTCATTTGTTTGGTTTGGTGGGTTTTTGCCTTGCTCCTTCATCTGCTGTGTGTCTCTCTGTCTTCTCATTTTGCTTAACTACTATGTTTGGCATCTCCTTTTCACAGGCTACAAGTTCATAGTTCCTGTTGTTTTTGGTATCTCCCCCCAGTTGCTAAGGTTGGTTCTGTGGGTTGTGTAGGCTTCCTGATGGAGGGGAAATGTACCTGTGTTCTGGTGGATGTGGCTTGGTCTTGTCTTTCTGGTGGGCAGGACTGCATCCAGTGGTGTGTTTAGGGGTGCCCGTTATCTTATTATGATTTTAGGCAGCCTCTTTGCTAATGGGTGGGGTGTGTTGCTGTCTTGCTAGTGTTTGGCCTAGGGTGTCCAGCACTGTAGCTTGCTGGTCGTTGAGTGGAGCTGGGTCTTAGCACTGAGATGGAGATCTCTGAGAGAGCTTTCGCTGTTTGATAGTACATGGAGTTGCGAGGTCTCTGGTGGATCAATGTCTTGAGCTTGGCTCTCCCATCTCAGAGGCTCAAGTCTGATACCCATCCGGAGCACCAAGACCCTGTCAGCCACATGGCTGCAACTTGAGACATGACCATTCGCACCCCATTCACCTGTGTTGGTCAGGTGGGGTCTTCTTTTTCACTACCTGTGTTTTATGCCTTGTGTTTTCAACTGCAAGGCATGTGGGATCCTAGCTCCCCAACCAGGGATCAAACCCACACCTCCTGCATTGGAAGGCGAAGTCTTAACCACTGGCTGCCTGGGAAGTCCCTATAAAGATTCTTAAAATTATTTTTTATATTTATCTCTCTCAAGATCTTTCTTGTCCTTCAGCTGCCATGGAATCTTTTTATTTATCTGCAAATTCCTAAATTTCGTCCAATAATTATATTTTCCTCCTGCCCTCTTCATTTTATTTTTTGTGATAATATCACTTAACATAAAATATATCCCCTTAGCAAATGTTTTTTTTTTTTTTTTTTTTTTTCTTGCATTATGCGGGCCTCTCACTGTTGTGGCCTCTCCCATTTGCGGAGCACAGGCTCCGGACGCGCAGGCTCAGTGGCCATGGCTCACGGGCCCAGCCGCTCCGCGGCATGTGGGATCTTCCCGAAACGGGGCACGAACCCGCGTCTCCTGCATCGGCAGGCGGACTCTCAAGCACTGCGCCACCAGGGAAGCCCAGCAAATGTTTAAGTATACAACACAGTATTGATAACTATAGGCACTATGGTGTATAGTAGATCTCTATTATTTTGAATGCTCTGATCTTTCTCCATATCCCCTTCCTTCTAGATCTGTTTGTTGTTGTTTTCACCAGTAACCCTGTACTGGCTTTCCAAAATAAGTAAGTCAGTGTCCTTTTATGGTATCTCAGAGTTTCACCTCATCCAATTGTCAAATTCTTCACAGTAAATATCCAGGCCCCAAGAGAATGATATGGAAGAGAAGAGAGAGATTGTGAATTCACACAAGTAAGATTCTCTTTTGCTGCCCTATATCCCGGGAATTGGTGAAAAGGAGCTATCACCTTACATATAAGGTGTCAAAGAAACCTATGGTCCTTTTTCTTAGTATATTTAATTATAGGTATTTATTAATAAGTTGAGAAACTAGGAAGATATTGACAGCAAAGGTAAAGATGATCTTTTCTAGATAGTAAAATGTGGCTGCTTTGGTGTACCACAGTTAATTTTAAGTTTCAGAGAAAAGAGCTGTTCAAAAGTCAATTTGCCATCAAAACGCTGTGTGAAAATAAACCCAGGCTCACCACAGCTGTCCTGGTCATTCTATGCTTAAGTACAATCATTCATTGGTATCCGAGGAATATTGGTTCCAGGACCCGTCCCCCTACACAGGTACCAAAATCCATGAATGATCAAGTCTCTTATGTGAAATAGCCTGGTATTTGCATACAACCCACCCCCATCCTCCTGTTTACCTTAAATCACCTCTAGATTACTTATAATACCTGATACAGTGTAAATGCTATGTAAATAGTTGCCAGTGTTGTTGGTGTGGCAAATTCAAGTTTTGCTTTTTGGACTTTTCTGGAATTTTTCGAATATTTTCAATCTGCATTGGTTGAATTGGGGGATGCAGAATTCATGTATAAGGAGGGTCAACTGTAATCTATTTGTGGGTCTATCTCTGCAGCAACAAATTTAAATGCTGCATTGTAATTAATACTTAGGACAGTATGAATGAACCCTCAGAGAAGTTTAAATTTTCTTCTGTACGTGTGCTTTGTTTTAAATGACTGGAAAATAGATGGTGCATACAGAAACGTTCCATCTGAAAAGTTTAGGTTTTAGGAATTTTGTGTTAATGTTGGTAGTTTAGAAAATGTGAATGTATAATAGAAGCTACTGTGAATGTTCCCCAAAACTGAAGCTAGGTTCTGAATTTTCACATTTATAACTAAACTAGAGTATATTTAATTTACCAATTATATTTATCATTATTTCAGAATTGCCCAGAATTACCTTCCAGAGAATTTAAAGTGAGAATGCTTTACTCACTACTGAACATGAAATGATTAAACATACATTCTGAAAGTCAAATAAAGTCATTGAAATACTTTAACAATAGAAATTATCACTTTTTGTTTGTATAGCTCTATACAGGTAATTAAGGTAAAATGCTGTTTTGTCTTTCCTACATGTGATCATCAATTCTATAAAAATAACTCTCCCCCAAAAAAGTTTCATCAGAGTTCGAAACTTTGGCATTGAGAGACGTCATAAAGTGGTGGTAAAACTGCTTCATGTTAATAGTATTTACCCTACAGGAAAGTTTAGGCTTCATTTACAGTGTGCAACCATTCAAAACAACATAATTTTGCTATGCTATTAAAGTAATCATCCAATTTAAGAACATATTACTTTGAAGACACCATCTGGCATAATACAGAATCTAGAGGGAAGAATTGGTTTTACTATGGATTTTTAGAGAAAGTATAAAATAACATGGATAATCTGTTAAATAGCCCTGTTCAATATTAAAAATTATCACAAGCTCAGGAGGTAGGCACAAAAGCACATTAAAGAATATTTCTTCTTTTTAAATAAAAACTCATTCTAAAACTATGTTTACATACATTTAAGTGGAAAATGGTCTACATGATAGGAATTTTTTAAAACTGTATTTTCTGACATATATTACATGCTTAGCAACATACCTGCATATTTCACTGTAATTGGCAGGTGAGGATATTCTCCAAAAGGAACTGAAGTGTAGCTCAATATACCACCCCACAATATGCCTCTTAAGGATTATCTTGAGCTGGTTATTTTTGAAGAAAGAGCAGATGCAGGAAAAGCTCTGAAAAATCAGTAGAAATTACCCTTTTGTAAGATAAATTTACTTTTATAAGGAAAATCTCCATTTGCAAAGGTGTCTCCCTCTCAGTACCAAGAAGAGGAGGATGACTAGATCTCTATAAACTCTCATCAATGGAGAGGGCAGCAGACCTAAATCTGCTTAAAAACCTTATCCTTATTTACTGTGCTATGCTTTTCCTATAACTTCCCATAACTGGTTCCCCACCCTCCACAACATCTTCCATCTTTAGGAGGAGATGTGGTACTTAAGGTGATGGCTTGGACCATTTGTTACTACCATGACTCACTGAAGACTCAGATGAAGGTTAGCATTTTTTAGCAATAAAGTATTTTTGTTTTGTTTTGTTTTTTGTTTTCTTTTTGCTTTATGCGGGCCTCCCACTGCCGTGGCCTCTCCCGTTGCAGAGCACAGGCTCCAGAACACGCAGGGTCAGCGGCCATGGCTCACGGGCCCAGCTGCTCCACGGCATGTGGGATCTTCCCGGACTGGGGCACGAACCCGTGTCCGCTGCATCGGCAGGCGGACTCCCAACCACTGTGCCACCAGGGAAGCCCCAATAAAGTATTTTTAATGAAGTTATGTATGTTGTTTTATTTTTAGACATAATGCTATTGCACATTAATAGACTACAGTATAGTGTAAACATAAATTTTATATGTACTGGGAAACAAAAAAATTTGTGTGACTCTCCTTATTTCATTATGCGCTTTATTGCAGTGGTCTGGAACCCAGCCCACATTCTCTCTGAGGTATGACTGTACTCAGTTTTGGGTATCTCCCATGTATACAGGAGGTATACATATTGTAAAACTTCTGTTTGTTTTTCCCCTGTTAATCCGTCTTTTATTCTCAGCCAAGAACCTAGAAGTGTAGAGGGAAATTTATTTTTTCTTCCCTACAGAAGAAATAGTCATTTTATACTTTGATATTTCCATAAAATGATTTTCAAAAATGTTTAAAGATAAAACCTACCTGCAAAGAAGAAATTAAAACAGGTATACGTGGATTAAAAGCTCATTTTATTTTACATAGATTATAAAAGTTACTTTAAGCATAGTATAACTACAAGTATTGGGACTCTAATCTTGCATGAATATCAGTCTCATTATTTTATAGACATCTTACCTCTCAACAGTACACTTTAGTATTTTGATTTGAAATTGTAAAAACCCTGATATACTTTTATGAGGATATTTCTTTAAGTAAGCTGTTTATTTCAAACACATCTTCCTTATTGCTTTCAGCTCACATATTACTCTGTTAAATGCACATTTTAATCACTATGAAAACAACAGCTGCTTTCCATAGTTAAGTGGCAGTTTATACAATGCACAGAAAAACTGCAATGATTAGCATTAATACTTTCAGTGTTTTCTAATAATATTTTGTGCACTAGGTTGGCTTGTAATGGACTAGAAGTTTGAGGATTTCTATATTCAAGAAATTGTTTTGCTTTTGTTCAAATATTTATAAATGATAGACTAGATGAATGGATGGATAGATTTTTTAGTTCTTTTATTCTGCAAAATCATTAATGGCACATTGTCTTGAAAATGAACATAAATCACTGTGTTGTATTACAAATTGACAAAATCTTTATATAATGTTGAACTTGTGATGTTCAACATACTTTTGGCAGTTGTTTTATATCCCTCATACATATATGTTTATTCTTATTGTTCTAGTTTTACTTCTCCTTCTCAAAATCTCTCAACACTTTTATAGAAATTAAATTTTTGCTAAGCTATGTACCAGGAAAAGGCCATTATAATCTTGCCTCAAGCAGCTTGCAGTAAAAGAAGTATACTAATAAATGATGTTCATAAATTCTTAAAGATGGAACAAGAAATGACTTAGAATTACATTTATTACTTTATATAAGTAAATGAAGTATATAGAATATATGCATGTAATGCTCTATGCACATTTATTTGTTTTAAGTGGAGAGGAAATTACAGTTGCCACAGTTTAAAATGATATTTATGAGTTTGAAATCATGGTAAGTGTCCTAGAAAGCAGAAGAGGGAATTATGGGTCTGATGGGATTACAAAATAATGGAAATCAGGCAAATAATCAGAGAATCTCCTAATACAGTACTACATAGAAGCAAGAGAAAATTTAGGAGGATGCGTGTTAAATAAAATTGCCTGGGAAACAACTCAAATTAAAAAGAGGTACTAACACTGACATTGGTATTGGAGAGAAAGAATTTTCCTCTGCCCTTTAAAGGTTCTTTTGGCTGGTCTGATGAAATCAACATGAAGCAGAGTAACAGAAGAAATTCACATTAATTTTGTATGTATAGGAACCCCACATACATGACAGATTCAAAGACAGAAAGGTAAAATGAGGTATCTGTATGCCACACTGAATGGAAAGGGGCCTGGGGCTTCAAAGGGGAGGAGGGCAATTCACAGAGCAATAAGAACAAGAGGAGATATTTCGTAACTGGATGTTTTCCCTGCCACACAGATGGGCCACTCAGGTCAAATTTATCTCTGGAAATAATTTTCATTCTGGGAAAGACTTCCAATTTAAATTCTTCTAGGTAATTAAGGGAGGGGCAGAAGTTTCTCTGGAGCCTGCTGTTCTCAACTGCCTTTAGTTCAAAGTGGCACATGTTGAGAAGGTTCCTTGTGAGCCCCTTCAGTGGTCAACTGAGTAACAGTCACTGTGTTATTCACCAAACTCTTGCTAAATACATACCTGGTGCAGATTGTACAAATGTGAATAGGAAGTAATTCCACCTCTAAGGGAGCTCACTATCTACTCATAGAGGGCATGTGAATAAATGAATTACAGTACAGTTAGAGCAATACTGGAAATGTGTATTTTGTACAGGGACAGCACAGATAAAGAAGGGGTGGAAAGATGGATGAGAGTTTGTCAGAAAGATAGGAAAGTAATTTTACAAGCAGGAATAGCAATATTTGAAAAGGTTTAGTTAGAGAAATATACAATGTGGTTGTTTTAGGGCACTAAGCTAAAGCCTAAATTATAAGATAAGAATAAAGTGAAACAGTCACATTTCTCTATACAGATAACTTTTTAAATTTATTGAATACATGGAATTTTTCCTAGGAACATTTAGAATTTTTTAAGGATTAAAATGTTCATCACCAACATAGAAATAACACACAGTGGTTAGCTGTTAGGACTTTGGAATCAGACAGTCTTGCATTTCAATTCTGGATTTGCCTGTTAAAAATAGAATGACTTTTGGAAATTTCTTAGCTTTTCTAAATTCACTTTCATCTTCTGTAAAATGGAAATAACAGTACTTACCCATAAATTTGCTATAAGTATACATAAAAAGTGCCATTGGAGTATGTAAGAATTGATAAATGTTAATATATAACTATTAGCTTGTTATTATTATTGTGAGGAAGATGTTGAAAACATAATTCTGTGTCTGCAAGCATCAGTATTATCTTCTCTATTCTTTAATAAAAGTTAAATATACTGTGCTCATCATTATGCATGATAAGGTTTTTATTACCCAGGGAAGTAAAATGAGTATAAATCTAACGACACTGACATAAATTTGAGTAAACTTCTCCTACCTACAGGCATAATCTTCCACTGCCCAACATTTTTTATTAGAATTTCTAGAAATTTTTTATTTTTAAATATTTATAGATTCACAGGAAGTTACAAAACCATTACAGAGATTTCCTGTGTACTCTTCACCCATTTGCCCTCATTAGTTGCATCTTCCATAACCATAGTACGATATTAAAACCAGAATATGACAAAGATATAATGTACAGTTCTGTGTCATTTTACCACATGTGGGTAAATGTGTGTAACCACTACCGCAATCAATATGTAGTATTATTCAGTCACCAAAAGATCTCCCTCATACTGCTCCTTTATAGTCACACTCACCCCCTCCCTCACCCACTATCCCTAATTCTTGGAAACCAATAATGCGTTTTCCATCTCTATCATTTATTTCAAGAATGTTATATAAATGAAATCATATATTATGTGACCTTTTGATATTGGCTTTTGCATTCAGCATAATGCCTCTGAGATTTACTAAAGTTGTTGGTGTTTATCAATAGTACATAGCTTTCTTTACTGAGTAGTATTCCATGGTATGGCTGTACTACAGTTTGCTTAACCACTCACCTATTATAGGATGTTTTGATTGTTTCTAGTTTGGGGGCTATCACAAATGAAACTGTAGTGAACAGTCATTTACATGTTTCATGGGGACATAGTTTTCATAAATGCCTCGAAGTGCAATTGAAAGATTGTATGAAATGTATATTTTTAGAGTTTTAAGAATTTGTCAAATTATTTTTTAGAGTGCTTATACCATTTTACATTCACACCAGCAATATATGAGTTTTTTCACATCCTCACCATTTAATATTGTCACGATTGTTTTATGTTAACTGTTCTAATAGAAGTTTACTGATACCTCATTATGGTCTTAATATATTTTCTATCAGAAGATAATATTCATTTTCATAGAAACATATTTCTAAATAGATAATAAATTCTTTGTCTTTCTAAAGTATGGAATTGACGTTTGGGAAATAAAGAGTTAATTTTGCTATAAGTTATTAGGCAACTGAAGAAATACAAGGAAAACAAAATCTATTTCAAGTTGGTTGAGACTCAAACCAGACATTGGGACTAGAGTGAAAAAAACATTCCACATTCCCATGAGAAAATACATAATTTTATCAATGATTTTCAAGAAACGCATTCACCAAAGGAAAAAAAAAGATGAACTTATCTCACTTATATGTGGAATCTATATAGAAAAAGTCTAACATAGAAGCAAATGTAGTAGATGGTGATTGCCAAGGGCTAGAAGGTGGAGGAAATGGGGAGATGCTGGTCAAAGAGTACAAATTTGCAATTACTTAGGATGAATAAGTCTAAAGATATAATGTTCAGCATGATGATTATAGTTAATAATACTATAGTGGATACCGGAAATTTGCTAAGAGGATAGATTTCAAGTGCTCCCACTACACACAAAAAATAGTGACTATGTGAAGAGATGAGTATGTTAATTAGCTTGACTTTAGTAATCATTTAACTGTGTATATGTATACCAACTCGTCATGTTGTACACCTTAAACAATCATTATTGAAAATAATAATACAAATCATGTCTGTTATCTATCTTCCTGCTGTACCATCCCGAGAACTTACATTCATTACCTAAATATAGTTCTGAAAAAAGAAAACTTTTGAAAAACTACAGTTGTGTTCCTTGTGTATGACTGTCTTAAGTCTTATATGACTAGTAACAGTTAAGAATTCTAAGGGTCTCAGCTTCATATTCCCTAAATTAAAAACAGAGTCTATGTGCAAAATATATTAAAAGAACAATTGTTTTTAGTAAAAAAATGTGTTAATATAACATAATATCAGACACAGAGTAAAACTCAGAATTTAGGTTCTCTAGCATTACTAACATTGAGAAATTATGTGGCACTGGAAAATAGTTTCCTTGGTAATTTAACCAAAGTAAATCCTATCTGTAACTGAAATAGCACACACACACACAAACCCATAACATTTCCTTTGCATTTTCTTAAAAGGAATTATTTTTAATTTTTTTTCAGAACATATGTTAGCATTTCATTTAGGGTCTTATTAAAAATGTCCTGGCATTTCTGCTTGTCTGAATAGAATTTCACTACCTCACACATCTTAAGCATTATAAAATATCACATTAACCTTTCTAACAGAGCTTGATATGACACGGAAGATATATTCTTCCAGGAGAATGTATTATTCATTAAGTAAATAGTAGAAGCAATATGAAAGAATTGTCTGAGTACTAAAATTTAATCAAAGCAATTAAAGTCAAAGGTGTTAATATATAGCTAGACATATTACAGTCATCAAATATTGTTGAACTTTTCCTTCAGGAATGAAATAGACTCCTACTTCAACTACTCATCTGAACTTTTATTACGTCTCATGATTTTTGTACTAAATCATGATGCTGAATTTATTCCAAGTACCTGTGCATAAGATACTGTGAACTTTGTATTATCTTCTATTGTGTCTATAGTTGATAACTCATTTCTAAGTCACTATTTATTTTAGAATTGCTTTACAGATCTACTATGATAATATGCCAGAGGAAATATTTTAAGCATAAATAGAAATGATTTTATATACCATGATATTAATAATTTTCAGAAAAAAATTATTGTATGCAATGCTTTATGATTTTATAGTATCTATTTGAATGCCAAATGCTGTTTTGTAATTACACTAAAGAGTTTTGCTTATAGTCAAATATGATGACAGGAGTAGTCAGTTTGTGAGCATCTACAATATGCCATACCTCATGCTAGATAGTTTATATTCAGAATATCTTTTGGTATTGTTATTATGGGCATTTGAAAATGAAACAGAGAATAACTTACCCAAGAACATGCAACTAGTCAATAACAAACACAATCTGTGAATTGAGAATATATTAAAAATAACCTTGGATGATCATAAAATACTATGACAGGAAATAACCAATATATAGCAGTCAGAATTCCCATACCTAAAACTATGCTGGTTGAGTAAAGCTTTTGAATAGAGTCCTCAAATAAAATAAATAGTCATTTTTAAAAAGAGATGAATTTAGGAATGTATTTAAATATACTGCTCTTATGGAAAGGAAACACATGATACATGAAACCACCAGAAATATAAATAACTCAACAAATTTTTCTCAATACCAATGTTAATAGGCATCTGTGATGCCAATATTAATAAAGTGTTATGTGGGATACACAAAATTTAAAGCTGATTCCCCACCTAAAGCTATGCCATAGTTGGATGCTTTTAATTACAATAAAAGGGAAAACTCAAATCACTATATGATAGAGATCAGTCAATATGTATTATTGCTTGTATGGCCTATCAAACTAGTTCCCGGTAATAGGAAATATGCATTCTGCTTCCAGCTTTAAGGCTGTTATTTCAGAGTGGGGGATAAAAAAGTGCAAGGACTGCTGGTTCCCTGCCCAAGCACAGCTGTAGGATGGGCTCTGTGGCTGCCCAGATTTCTGGTTAGGCTTCCTAGTCAGGCAGTCTGGATGCTATCCAGTCATTATATTGTACACCTTAAACTTATACAATGCTGTATATCAATTATATCTAAATAAAACTGAAAAAAACAAAACCTGCAAGGACTTTGTACCTGGAGATTTCTTCTGTATGACAAACTACTTTCCAAAGATGGGTGTTGTTCTGATCCTTCAGTGCAGAAGTCTGAGCCATGTAGATAACTGTCATAACTCTCTTATTTCCTTTGTGACACGGAAAGAAAAGTTTCTTTCTATTTTGCATTAGAAACATGAAAAATAAGCCAGCATAATTTCCAAAAAGGAATTAAGTGGCTAATGCTTTCTTTGTACCTCTGAATTCTTAGAAAGAGGCATAGAGATCTTGATTAGCTTGCTTAAGAAAAATAGAAAATAATCACAATGTGTTAATCTCCTTTGCTTCCCTTTGGTAGGATGTTACTCTATGGAATAAGAGGACCTCAGCCTAGGAAGCAGTACTTGATGATCTCCCATAAAAGACATATTTGTAAATGTCAATAATGAAACCATCTTTAAAAATAGTACATTTGAAATGGAATCCATGATTTCAAATCATTCAGTTGGTTCAGTTCATCTCTCAGCTTCTTGTTTTCAAAATTATTTTTAAAGTATTTTAATTTTCTCAATTTTATTCTTTGTAAGCCAATTTATAAAGCTCAAGTAATTGAAAAATCATGTTGCTGTGTGAATTATTGAATGCAAAACTGAAAAAAATCAGATTTACTTGTCTGATGGAAATGAGATGCTTAACTGAATGTTGCATGTAGAATGTAGAAATCACTTTATTACTGGCACATTTTTCCCTCAACTCTATGTATTTATATAGCACTTATTACTATAGTGTCTAGACGTCTTAACAAATGTGCCATGCCAATATAAAACACTATATTTTCTGGCCAAACCTGTAGGAAAACCATATGGCATTGAAGTTATTGAAAAGCAAACACAAAAATAAATCACCCTGCATAATCAGACATTGGATGTTATTAGATTTTGATGATGTGACTTTCTCTTCACATGTTTGTCTTAAATACTAATGCAATTAAGATATTTCATGGAAATCACTACCATTGGACCTGGCTTATAAATAGTAACTAGTACTATTAATGTAACTACCAACATGGTTACCTTTACTTGCCCAAACTCCTGAAAATCTTGATATCAAGATTCAGTTAAACTTCAAGAATTATTTCAGTTACTCATTTTAAGAAGTTTATAGTTCCAGAAGCTTAAACTGTTTTCTAGGTAACTGACTAGAAAAGATAGTTTTCCTTGACTTGGTTACTTTAAAATGCATTTTAAAAAATCATTCTTTTTCTTTCTTCTATAGGTCCAAAATTAGGCTTTAAATACAATTAACAGCCTGGTCAGTAAAAGGAATATTTATGTTATCCACAAAAATAAATTTTATGACTTATACACATATTATTAAGTAAATTTTGTATTTCTCAGAGTTGAAGGTAAAAAATAATGGTATTTGTAGATTGACTGGAGAAAGTGCTCTTAAGGCAGTCTTCAGATTAGTGCTGATTCATGTTTCTTTTTCTAAGCAAATAAATTAAAATGAGGAAAGTAACAAGAAAATATATACATATTATTACTGGCAGAACCTAGAATATGGAAGAAGTTTGTGAGAAATAATGAAGCAAAAGACTTAAAAAAATTTCTTTGTATGCTTTTAGCCTCCACCACTACCCAGTAGTTTATTCCCAGTAGGAATAAACATTCCTACTCTTTTCTATGTCATTGTAGTTCATTGCAATCTTATGAGATATAAATAGCCTGCAAATTGGGAAATGTACCAGATTCTGAGTGAAAGCTTGGCTGACTGATTATGTAGAACTTTTCATGTCTTGCAGTTCTGATGCTCATTCTCCCCTCTGATTGATTCCAACACATGCATTTGCCCCTTGATGTCTAAGCTATGCTTCAGCTTTTTATTGATTATTTACAGGATGTAAAACACAGCCCAAGGCAACAGAGGTGATTTAGATGTAATCTCAACCTTATGAATTTCCTAGTATAGTGAGGGGGAGACAATCTTGCTAGCTGCCCTTTCTTGATAATATTTTTTATGATATTTTATCCTTGCTAGTTTTGAAATTAAAAGGACCAATTTATTTTATGAAAATATAGAGGTAATAGATAATAATGCTTATTATCTATTACCTCCATATTTTCACAAAATAATACTTAATATTCTAGTACTAGAATATACTTTGTATTCTACTTAGTATAATTAATATTCTAATACAGTATAAGTAATATACTGATACTATTATTGCTTATAGTATAAGCAATAATACTTAGTATTCTAGTGTGTCTGTATTTTTAAATCAATATTGATTAATTCATTTTCTAGTAAGGTGCTTTTATCAGTTACAAATCATAAGAGCTATCTCTTCCCTTCTAATATTTAGACCCCTTATTTCTTTTTGTTTTTCCATAGTGATGGCCAGCACCCCCATTATTATATTAAACAGCTGTGGTGTTAATGAACATCTTTGTCTTTTGCTCAATTTTAAAGAGAATGTATTAAACATTTATTCATTAAGCCTAAGGTTTGTTATATGTTTTGGTATTACTTATATCAAATTGTGAAAAGTCCCATTTACCACTAGGTTAGCAATTTTTTTTAAATTATTAAATGGTATTAAACTTTGTCATGTGAGTTTTCCATAACAACTGATAAATTGTATTTGTTTTCTTCTTTATCAATGCAGTAAATTACAATGATAGTTTTTTTTTGACGTAGATACTTACTTTGTGATTTTAACCACATTTTTATATGATCATCATTAATAACTCTAAAAACTAAATTGAATAAATATATGCTTTGATTACCCAAGTGTAGACTTGATTTTAATTAATAAATATGTCCATTTTTCTTTCTAATATTTACTTCAAATTTTATTGGTCCATGGCGTATCTAAATACTAAGGTGTAGCAAGTATTTACTCACAAAACTTGGGCCTCCAGAGTGATGAAGTCCATTTGCTTAGCCTAGATAAATGGATTTCTTGACCTGAATTAGTAGTTACTGGGTAAGGGACTGGAATTGTTTTTGAGAACAGCAAATATATTTTTTCAAAAACGAGAAAATTAGATCCAAAAAGGAATGAAAGATAATAAAGTGAAAGTTATATTGGGAAAATAAGCAATAGAGATCCATAGCAAGGAAAGTTGAAAGAAGGGTAAAATAGACTTTGAGAAATTGATGGATGAGCATCACTCAAGTTGAAGACTCTAAAGGTAAAAGCTTGGATTTAATCTACCTAGGTTGCCCAGATTCAGGAGTGGTTGTAGAAGTTTTAAGGAACTTTGGAGAACTGAAAATTCATGGACTATGTTGATGTCAAATTATCTCTGATGTCCTTCTATAGGTAAATTAGATTACCTAAGGATAATGAAATGGTTACTGTACAAAGGCATTGTGGCATTGTAGTAAATCAGAACATACTTCATTATGCACCCCTTGACCAACTTAGCTTTAATGTATTCTTTTTAGTCCTTTTATGCTCCATTTGCTGCATTTACTTTCCTCTGTGCATCTGAAGGACTGGTGATTCCAAGGATCCTACCTTTGCAAGTACCCCAAAGATTTATCAAAATAGCAAGTGGAGCTCAGGAAGAAATACAATCTAGGACTCCAAAGTACCTTTAAAATGATTTGTCCATACAAAATTTGGCAAACACAATGTGGGGAACTGTGTGATAAAAAAAAAAAAAAAAAAAATTGAAGCAACACTTTAAAAACCACTATGGGCAGGAAAAAGAGAGAGCTGAGTTCATTATAATTGTATGTATGTTTTGCAGATACAACATACGAGACAAATTTCTACAGAGAAAGAACAATGAAAATAATTGTTAATTGAAATTCAATTAACATGTTATCAAAACAGTCCATTTATTTATTATCTCTAGTTTGGAGGATCATTAGTAAAAATTCAGAAATAAATATGTGTCTAAAATTTCACACATGATTCTCCAATTTGATTATAGTATAAACAATAAGAAATTGTTACAGTAAACTTTTTATTGTGCTTACTATATTCAAAGCCTGAGATCTTATTTTAGCTAACATGATTAACACGGAAAATAGTTGTATTAAAAGAAAATTAAAGTTTTTTTCAATTTAATTAGATTGATTTTGTCCTTGATTGTATACACTACTTATATAATTACACACTCAGTGAAAAAAACATCCATTTATTCATTCACCAAATAAGAATAACAATTTACTCTGTACTGTAGTTATATGCTGATTTGAAAGGCTTAGACATTAAGATTATTTGCTATTAATTGCCTTATTTTGTGTGATTACCAGTAAAATATACTATTTCCTAAATATTCTTTGCACCAAAATATTGTCAAGTATAGAAATACAATAGCCAATCTCCCCCACTCAATGTCCCTACTTCATCTCTCCTACTTTACAGACTCTGTATGTTTTAGCCTTTTTGTCTCTCTCTGAATGCCTCAGTCCTTTCTAAGTCAAGCATAGTCAAATAATGGAAATCAGAATATTATTAGAGTCAGTGAAGACATTCTCCAACATCCACTGCCATATTCAAATACAGTTTTCCTTTAGAACATTAACTCAGTTGTTGAATTAGTTGAACTAGGAGGTGAAAGACAATTTTCTTCTAAGATATATCACTGTTATTTTTCCCTTATTTAGCCAACACTCTGTAATAATTGTGTTCATATCTTGGGAAATGAATTCTGACATTCATTCAATATTTTTTTCATGTCAATTTTTCAAGGGGCTTGTAGGCTCAACCTGTTGCTGCAGTAGTGCCATGATTAGTAATTCTCAGTCAAATCTTAAGTGAAATTTCATATGTAGTATATATTCTTAGGACTCCCCTGGTTACCTTGTTTCAGAATAGGGCTCATGTGCATTCTGCTAGAGATATGCAATGTGATTAATACCAAGTGAATGTTTTCTAGATATACCCAGTTGATTCACAAGATCGCTATAAGTAAGGGAGATGCAGGAGTTGCAAGGATGTTAAGAGGCACATGCATCTTGATGGTGCTTATATTATATGTTTATTGTGTTCTACCCAAAGACTGCACTCTGACTTTCTGATGACTCTGGAGAACAGGTCTCAATACACGGAATATTTCAGAAGCCAAATCTTTTGTTTCCCAAGCATAACACCAAAGTTTTATTTTTTTCTCAAAATTCTATTCCCTTATGATTAAGTAAAACCTCAGAAAACTTACTTTAAAAATGATATCTTTTAAAAGCAGAGTTGAGTCGCATGTTCATTTCTTTATTAAGGCAAAAGAGAGGAGTTTCTATATTAAAATGTTTTATTTTTGTTTGTGAATTTAAAAATTCAGTAATATTCTTTTTTTAAAAAATTCAGTAATATTCTATGTCTTATATTCTACTTGTTCCTAACTCAAGAATTTTTATTATCCGAATTGAATAGCGTCATTAAATTGGTATGGGGGATTTCAGCCACAAAAATATTACTTGGCCACTTCAGTTGCTTCATCTGTAAAATGGGCTTAATGATAATACTTAATTCAGCAGTATATTGCAAGGATTAAATGACCAATGGATGTAGTTAATAAATATTAGTTATAAGATTATAAATATGAGGATTAAAGTACTTTAAATATTTGCAAAATTAGGGAACAATTTACAATACCATCCTCACTTCTGATACCCACTGCAAATTCAGGGGTCCTCAGGACCACCACTTCTGACACAAAATGCAACTTTAGGGGTTCCGAAAACGACCCTAGATTTTAATAATTTGCCAGAAGGACTCATTGAACTGACTGAAAGCTGTGGTACTCACAGTTACAGTTTATTTCAGTGGAAGGATACAGGTTAAAAATCAGCCAAGAGAAGAGGTGTCTGAGGCAGAGTCCAGGAAAGTAACATATATGCAAGTAGAGCTTCCAGTTGTCCTCTCCCCATAGAGTCATGGACAACACTAACTTTCCTGGCAATGATGTTTGACAACACTAACAATATTGCCAACCAGGATAGCTCACTGGAACCTTGATTTCCAGACCCTTCACTGTCATGTAAACATGGTTGACCCACATGTAGCTAACTTCAGTCTCCAGCCCATCTGGAGGTAGAACTAATGCTGCAAGACCTGAACTCTCCATCACAAATCACTTCAGTAGATTATCTAGCATGACCCCAGGCCCTTAGCTAAACAAAATTACTTTAATCCAGCAAGACATTCCAAGAATTTAGAGACTGCCTCTCAGGAGCTGAAGATAAAGGCCGGATATCTCTTTGGGTAAGGATAATTCTTAACTATACACTGTTGACTTTCTGATTGCTAATATCAGTATTTCAAAGAGAAATTCAAATGTATAGACGAATTAGAGGTAGGAATTGCAGCTGCCCATTCTGTAAAAGAGTTAATAGTGTAAAGTTTATCATAGGTTTTGGATTAAGGTAAGCTGGTAATATTTTTAGAAGCAAAATGTTAATTGCATTAAAATAGTTTTTGTTTTGGCTTACAACTAACTAGAATTTTATTTGCCCTCTGGATAGCAAGTGACACTTTTCAAATGACAGATGAGGAATGTAGTCACCATTTTGTGCTTATGTATAAAAAACATATTAGCATTTTAATTTACAGGTTGTCTAGTCTTCTTTTAGTCTATGTTGAGTTTTAGGTACTGGTCTTTATCAATAAGATGCAGACTGTGCTTTTAAAAAAGTAGCACTGTTGGCATAAATGCAAAGTACAAATTTACATATCATTTTGAAAGAAGTAACCTTTCGATTTAATCAGTTAGTCTCAGATGTGGTGTATAACTATACAAGTATTTTTGTGCATTCATTTCAATCATTGTGATAATAAGCTTAAAGACATAAAAGTTGTTCTATTTCTTATGCTGCATTGTTAAACCTGTGCAAGTGTTTCAATTACCATAATTCTGAAAAATTTTATGCCTTAAAATTTTAAGGTAATATATTCTCTTTCTTGTATTCAATTTTATTTTTTGTATTCAGTCTAAAATACCTGACAGCTGCTTTTAAATACGTTTTGTAGGCATTTGAAAAGAGACAAGTGTAGGGTAGGACTGAAAAAAGGCTAGAACAAAGCTGATTCTGACAACCTATCATGTGTTAAGAAAAAACAAGATATTTTTGCATATTACATGGTACTTTTATAAAAATAGCATGAATTTGCAGTAAAACTACTTTGTTTTTTTTGTTGTTGTTGTTTTTTTTGGCGGTACGTGGGCCTCTCACTGTTGTGGCCTCTCCCGTTGCAGAGCAGGCTCCAGACGCACAGGCTCAGCGGCCATGGCTCACGGGCTCAGCCGCTCCGTGGCATGTGGGATCTTCCCGGACCGGGGCACGAACCCGCGTCCCCTGCATCGGCAGGCGGACTCTCAACCACCGCGCCACCAGTGAAGCCCAAAGTACTTTGTTTTTTAAGGTTTTTTTTTTTTTTTTTTCACATTGAATTTAACTGCCTCGGATCCTGCTTGGCAGCTACTTGGTCTCTCCTTAGTTTATCTCCCCTTAGTTTATTCTTAACGAGATTTCTGCTAATTTCTAGTAGAATAAAATAGGAAATGCTGCAAATTTGATAAGAATATTTTGAGAAACAAGAGTAGTAACATTCAAAATAGGCATGGATTATAAAAGTCTAAGGTGAAGGGAATTTAGCAGCATGATTAGCTGCCTGGGGAATCCTATAAGTTTTGTGGTCATCATTATTCTGGCATCTGTATACTAGTTCTGGAATGTGCCAAGAACATAAATGGCCAGAGTGAAATAGACCCTACAGAACTCAGCTACCAGTACTAATGTCAAAATTATATAGTAATATATAATTATGAATATCCTAGTGAATTTATTTAATGCTGCTTGAAACATTCACTTGTTAATGGGCAAAAATAACAGGAAGTAGACAACTTTTTCTGTTTCTGCTTTACCACTTCCTAGTCATGTGAGCCTAGACGAATGTCTTTTCCCCTCCAGTCTTCATTTTCTTTATCTACTAATTAGGGCTAGTCATATCTGCCCTTTGTAGATTACAGATTATTGCAAAGACCAAAACCAACACATTACAATTACTTTTATTAAGTGCAGTGCAATTGCAAATGTAAGATATTATAGAATATTTTCAAATATGGTAAAATGGCTTCCTTGAAGAAGTACTAACAACCAAAAGTCAGCATTAATTTACAAGAATGTATAAAATTGAATTAAGTAATTACAAATATGAAACTAACATTTTATTCCCAGCATTACCCATCCACCAAACAAATGTTTGCATAAATACACATAGTTATTTTTTAAAAATCAACTCCCATTATTTTTTTCAGGTAGATTTTCCCTACCTAACCCCAAGCTTAAATAATCATCAGGAGGAAGAAAAATAAAATTGTTAATAGCTCAGTCAATACACTAAGAAAGCACTGGATTATAATCTTGTGTCTGCTATTTAAGTGGTTTTTGACTGTAGGCAAGTTATTTGCAAATATATTCAATGGAGATGATAAACATATTATTTTGCTTTGTTATTTTAAAGGTTAAATGAATTTTTATGTAACATTTTATATTACTTCATTGTGTCTGCTGCATAAACGTATGCTTAGTATATTATAGCTGTTTTATATGCCGGGGTAGTACAACAAAGATAACATATAAGATGCATAGTATTTGCTCAAAACTATTCAATATAGAAAGTAAAACTATTCAATCTGATATTATGCCTTATATTAAAAGAAAAAGTAAATTTGATCCAAATGATGAGATTGGGGCAATCATATGGGTGGATATTCCATAAATATGAGTTTGGCAGTACTATTTACCATGTACACTAGCTAAAGTTCTCAGTGTAGAGAGAAATTTGAAGATTCAGTATTTTTTTCAAAAACAAGTATTTACTTGTTTTAATATTCTTATTTAAGTCAAAGTTCTACTGACATGTTTTTTCAAGAATGCAAAATTATCACTATCCCTCAGGGATCATATTTAAAGTAACTTATTTGTGTTGAGATATCAAGAACAAAAGCCTAAAGTGTTATTTATATGAAAAAAATGTCCTCCAACCAAATGTACTTACAAACAGAACATACAGAACATAAACTCATGAATATTTACTTTTTCTTCTTTTCTCTAGGCATTAGCAAATATCCCATTGTTAGAATGTTTCATTTACTTAGCACAATGTGGAGCCAATATCAGAAACAGTTTATTTGGATTATACCTTCTCATGGGCAAGATCGTGACTTAACCATGCTTTTTTCTTTGTCACTGGGCATAATACCTGGGACAGAGTAGATAATGTAACATGTTTGTTGAAAAGATAAATTATAACAAGGAATAAAATCAATTTATATCATATAAAATATCAAATGGTGTATGAATTATTCAAAGAATATATGTATTTTTTTCTGTCATAAATATAAGAAACTCTGACATTAAATAAAAGATTTGTTCTTACACTTTTGTGAACCAGTTTTTTTCCAATAAAGATCATGAATCCAAAAAACTGTATTTTTGATAAATCAACCTGAAAAGGTTTTTTATTACATTTCAGACAAGCACGCAAAGGATTACTGAAGGTTACTGAAAGCTTGTCTGAATAAACCCAGATCCCCCTACCAGAATCACACAGGGATCTATTTTTTATAGCCTTCAAGATATTTTCAGTAACTTTCCTTTGTTAGCATTTTTTTTTAAACTAGTTCAGCAGTAACATTAGTAAAATTTAGTTAGACTTTTTAAAGACTGGAAAAGTTTCACTGTCCAGCCCTTTCTGCTTGCATCTGTGAAGAATTAAATACATAGGAAACTAATTAGAAATACACATGTATAATGTTTGAGTAGACAAACACTTTTAAATATGTAAATGCTTTCAAAATAGAATAATTTTCTTTCACCTTTTGAAACATATAAAAAGAAGCATGTTTATAATATGTATTTAAATTTTATGTTTAGAATAACTTTTTACATATGAAATAAATTAATCATATCTTTACATATTTAGTGAACAGCTTAATGTTCTTTATCTAACATAAGTAGAAATGGAAAAAGGGAATGTTTAAAAATAGGTTTAAATTTAATATATAAATTCTTATTTATTTTAAGCACAAAATATTTCCATATCAAATAGTGAATACCACTAATTTACTTAGGAACTTATCTACAACTGCATACTGCTCTTGTTATTAATACCTACATTTAAATAAATTATATCTGTTATATTTTAAGAAGCTAATATATAAGTATAGCTCACAATTCTAATTATTTATTACTAACCTTTGGAATAGACCAGCCACTTTTTGACTTTATGGCATTTCTTGTATTTCATTTGTTTTATAGGCTCTGCTGAAGTTAAGTAACATTGTATTCAAATAAAACTTATTGATTTTTCATGTATTTAGCCTTCACTTGAGATTATCACTCATTGATTATTTTAATACTAAGTAACTCTTGAAAAAGATTTAAGGTCCCATAAAAGTATAAAGAAGATGTTAATTCTCATGGTTGTCAAAGAGTTTTACTAGGATTTTTACAAAGGTAATGAATATTTGTACAATTTCTTAGTCCTTAAATTATTTCATTAGAACTTAACATGATGGTTAAGTTCAAGTTCGAGTTTGGTGATTACAAAAGTTTGAGACTGTATAGAATGGGCTGTTCTTTCTTTTTATTAAATTTTAATGTTTTATACTTGTTTGTATTTTTTCTTTTAACATCTTTATTGGAGTATAATGGCTTTACAATGGTGTGTTAGTTTCTGCTGTGTAACAAAGTGAATCAGCTATATGCATACTTATATCCCTGTATTCCCTCCCTCTTGCGTTTCCCTCCCACCCTCCTTATCCCACCCCTCGAGGTGGTCGCAAAGCACCAAGCTGATCTCCCTGTGCTATGCAGCTGCTTCCCACTAGCTATCTATTTTACATTTGGTAGTGTATATATGTCATTACTGATAGCTTATCCTTATTAATTTCTTTAAACGATTCTGTAAACTAATGTGGATAAATGATAATGACAAAGAAAATGATCTTATTCACAACTCTGCATAGTTGTGTGGCTGGTATGCAGCTGTCCCACTAGCTATCTATTTTACATTTGGTAGTGTATATATGTCATTACTGATAGCTTATCCTTATTAATTTCTTTAAACGATTCTGTAAACTAATGTGGATAAATGATAATGACAAAGAAAATGATCTTATTCACAACTCTGCATAGTTGTGTGGCTGGGCTCACCTTAGCAATGAAAATTATTTGTCTTATAGTGAAAAAAATTATTTATCCAGTAGTATGTCCTGCACTATGCAAATCACTACATTATGCTTCATTTTGAAAAACTAATTGGGTTTTATTTGTGATGAATTGCTATTGGAGACATGATCAGGAGAGTTAATTCCCAGAGCCAATAATATAAATCATGGTATAAGGTAATGATGGCCTAAACTGGGGTAAAAATGATGGATGGAGAGGACCACAAAGAAATACTCCATGTCATGTTGATTAGGTAGAAGTAATGATTCCATGATTCTGAAATCTGGGATAGAAGATTAACTGATGAAATGATTTGATTGGGGTTCTGATATTTGCCCTTATAGTTTTATACTTGTTTAATATCATATTTTCTTATTTCAAGAAAAATATTTTAAAATTTGATGCTTATTATAAATTTAGGGAATGAATCTGGTGAAGTTTGATTCTGAAGACAGTAGGTTGGAGGGTTCCTCTTTCCATGGCCTCCTAAAATGACAGCAGAATTTAAACATAACCTTACATATAATCTAGAAAACAATGCTGAATGGCATGAGTATGCATCTTGCACAAGTCTCTTAGTCTATGCAATATCAATCCTCTTATTAGCTTAGAAAATGTAGCTCTGTCTATCATTTTTAAAAATGTGATGAAAGCAGCTATACATTATCTTCTAGTGCTAACATTGCCTTTCTCAAATGGCATATGATACTCCACCACTGCCACTTTGTATTCTCTGGTTGAAGTCTAATACATGGCAGAGAGGTGTCTTGACAGTCCAGTTTTACCTGTGGCAGTGGAAGCCTGTCGTGGATTATTCGTGTGATAACTCAGGAATGTTAGCAACTTCTCTTTGAATATCATCCTAAATCCAGTTTAGTAATCTCCAGCCTTATTTTGACAGAAATTTTTAAAAAGGAGAAGATGCTTAGAGGGATACTATAGAAAGTCTTCATGAAGGAAGTAAGTCTTAAGCTAACATATGGAGGAAGGATAAAATTTTAATTTTCTTCCTTGCCAAGTATTCTGGGACTAGAGTTGCCAGATTATCAAATTAAAATACAAGATACCCAGTTAAACTTGAAATGTAGATAAACATATTTTTTAGTATAAGTATATCCAAAATATTGCACGGGGCACACCATGCACACACTACATTGATATCTATATCTATATTGATACTGGTAGATGTCGATATAGATATCAGATATATATATACATATATATATATGTATATGTGTAGATACATGTCTGAATGAAATTTAATTTAGCAGTCTATATTCTAACTGGCAGCCTTACTTGAGACATAAGCTTGCATGGTTTAATGGTATCCTCAGTACTCTTTATCTTATGTCCTGTACCCAGTTTGCGTCCATGGTTTATCTAAGCAAAGTTAGGTGCTCCTCCTCTGCTAAACATTGGATAAGTAGCCTTGGTGGATATCTTACAGCTCAGCTGTAGTGTTTCAACCTAGCATATTTATGCTTAGCAATAATTTCATTCACTTATAGGCCAGTACCAACGTGTGAAACATGAAGGATTAGAAAATACCAACTGTAAAAAGTTTATGATTAGAAAAATTTGAACTTATATCTGAACTCATTTAACCTTTATATAACCCTTTTGTCACTTTTTCTCTTTCAAGTGTCTAGTGCCTTCCTTCTGCACATTGTCCCTTCCAGTATCTGTCATTCATGGTCACTTATTCATGGATCTTTAAAAGAAATAAATTTCAAAGCATTCTCTATTTCTACTATTTGTTTACATTTTAAGTCTAATTTTTTCCCTTAATATAATATCTTAGAAATAATAACATAGTTGTGGAAATGCCAGTAGAAACAATTAATAGCAGAATTATCTCAATGTTAAAAAGGACCCTCAATTTATAATAGGAAAAATTTGAAAGATCAGCCAAACCTGGTCTTTGAGGTTGGCTTCCTCATGCACAAAATGGTCCTTCTTTCTCTGGGGAATACGAACTATGATCTGTAGATCCGTAATGTATGAGCTTGATCCATAGAGGTTTAATACTGGCAAATATTGTTGACCTACTGGAAAATATCAAGGCTTCTCCTTAGAATATAGAGTCAATTTTGGCCAACTTTCTATAATTGGAATCCTTCCTATGAACTGGGTGCTTGTCTCTGTCTATTTCCCTTCCATAGTTCATAGGAGCCTCACGTAACTCCAGCAAGGCAACCAGCTCTGCCCCTAAGGCAATCATGTTCATATTTTATGTTTCTTTGCCTGTTTGTTATTTTTGTACTGTGTTCTCCATATATTTATGAGGCTGTGGGATGAACCCATGCTTCCTGTATTGTTTTTTTTTCTTTCTTGAATATAACTGGTAGATTCTAGAAGGCAATAAAAATGGGTTCATTACTCTTACAGTGTTCTTAAAATAATATTGAGAGATGTAGTGCTGTGATTTAAAGATTTATTGATAGGTAGCTACAGATTTGTAGTTAAAGTGAATCTTAACACACCTAATTCTTAGCAATTAATATTTTAAAAGCATGTATTAATGTAAAATAACCAATTCTGCATGCATTTGAAAAAGATTTGTGTACTCCTCTGACTTTATTCACTTCAAACGCATTCCTGATTAGTTGCTTTGTTTTAGAATGGCCTATAATGCTTTAACATAATTTTATTTTGAAGTTGCCCTTAGAAAAGGGGAGATTATATTTGAAACATCATGCCATTTATTTAAATTTTGCCATTATAAAAATTAAAATATTTATAGTTTCTTCATAGCATACAAATCATTTATTTGATGTTTAATGAAAGATTAGTTTGTTTGATTGTATTTATTTAACCTTTACAAAAAACAAACTGAGTAAACGTAAGCACATTTTTACTGTAAGGCCCAGGGAAATATAGTTCCCAGTGTTCATGAGTATTCATTTCCTAGTCCTGCCTTCTAATTCAACAGGTTTTTGTACTATAATTTTTACTTCTTGGTTGAAGCTGTGTATTCATTATTTAATAAAATATTTTGGTAAATTTGATATAGTGATTATGTATCTGTGATTATAATATTTTGAGCTTTCACTTATATCAGATTGATATACTTACAGAATACTTTAATATAGGCCCTTGTCCCTTAAGAATTTCTTTTTTCATTTTAAGTATAAATTTTCCAGGTTTGTAGAATGATGCTACTTTTATTCAATTAGTTTTGGAAAGACAATATGATTCTAAATATCTAATATCCATAAAAGACTGCTTAACTTGGAAAATAAGGTTAAAATATCTATGGATTATTTCATGTGTACATTTTAAATAATACTCCAGAAAATGACTGAGTGATTTGAATGTGTATATATATATATATATATATATACGTAAGTATTTAAATATATATGTGTATATATGTATTGTGTGTGTGTAAAGCACCTCTTTTATATATTTCTAACTTTGTATTTTTGCTGAACACAATTCTTAATTTCTTTTCTCTGCTTTTGTAATTGGTATGTTGAACACACTAGAGAAGATAGAAAATTGAATAGCTTAGTGCCATAAAATTTAGGAATTTAAAACTTATTTCTGTCTTCAGTCTTTCTTAACAGTCCTTTTACATAGGTTTAATAAACAACATCTCCAGTTTCCTTCAAAGTCTAGTCTAGATATTCAACAGCTCTCAAGTCCCCTTCTAAATTCTTGCACCCTGGTCCTGAGCCCACATCTTGCTTCCTCTTTCACTACAAACTCTTTGAAATTCAAAAGTATACAATCCCATCATCTGAATACACATCCACATCCTTAAATATTGTAAACACAACTTCCTACTCTCATAATGTAGTGGAGAATCAGAAAAGTGACCTTCAGAGGATCACTGCAATTCATGACAGTATCAACTCCAGGTTTTGTTCCCTGCATCAAAGGTAAAATCACACATGAATCCTTTCACGCAGTCTGTATTTTTCTTTTTCCTACACTGTACCAATTCTAGTCATCAAGTCACACCTCTTAAACACACTGAAATTCCTTCATTGCCTTCTGCCTGAGTTACTGCAATGACCTCCACATTGGTCTTTCTGGCTCCTTGAGAGATCTGTTTCTCTCAAATCAGTGTTCTATATTACCAGTGATTTTTTAACTGTGGCCTTTTATTTAAAGATCAGATAATCTGCAAATGACATTATTTCTTTCTTTATTATGGCTGAGTAATATTCCATTGTATATATATCCACAGCTTCTTTATCCATTCTTCCATTGATGGACATTTAGGTTTCTTCCATGTCCTGGCTATTGTAAATAGTGCTGCAGTGAACATTGGGGTACATGTATCTTTTCGAATTATGGTTTTCTCTGGATATATGCCCAGGAGTGGGATTGCTGGATCATATGGTAGCTCTATTTTTAGTCTTTTAAAGAACCTCCATACTTTTCTCCATAGTGGCTATATCAATTTACATTCCCACCAACAGTGTAGGAGGGTTCCCTTTTCTCCACATCCTCTCCAGCATTTATTGTTTGTAGCTTTTTTGATGATGCCCATTCTAACTGGTGTGAGGTGATACCTCATTGTAGTTTTGATTTGCATTTCTCCAATAATTAGTGATGTTGAGCATATTTTCATGTGTCTTTTGGCCATCTGTATGTCTTGTTTGGAGAAATGTCTATTTAGATCTTCTGCCCATTTTTTGATTAGGTTGTTTGTTTTTTTGATATTGAGCTGCATGTGCTGTTTGTATATTTTGGAGATTAATCCCTTGTCGGTTGCTTCATTTGCAGATATTTTCTCCCACTCATTTTATTTATGTTTTCTCATTTTGTTTATGGTTTCCTTTGCTGTGCAAAAGCTTTTAAGTTTAATTAGTTCCAATTTGTTTATTTTTGTTTTTATTTTCATTACTCTAGGGGGTGGATTGAAAAAGATCTTGCTGTGATTTATTTCACAGAGTGTTCTGCCTACATTTTCCTCCAGGAGTTTTGTAGTGTCTGGTCTTATGTTTAGGTTTTTAATCCATTTTGAGTTTATTTTTGTGTATGGAGTTAGAGAATGTTCTAATTTCATTCATTTACATATAGCTGTCTAGTTTTCCCACCACCACTTATTGAAGGGACTATCTTTTCTCCATTGTATATTCTTGCCTCCTTTGTCATATATTAGGTGACCATAGGTGCGTGGGTTTATCTCTGGACTTTCTATCCTGTTCCATTGATCGGTATTTCTGTTTTTGTGCCAGTACCATACTGTCTTGATTACTGTAGCTTTGTAGTACAGTCTGAAGTCAGGGAGCCTGATTCCTCCAGTTCTGTTTTTCTTTCTCAAGATTTCTTTGGCTCTTTGGGGTCTTTTGTGTTTCCATGCAAATTGTAAAATTTTTTGTTCTAATTCTGTGAAAAATGCTACTGGTAATTTGATAAGGCTTGTACTGAATCTGTAGATTACTTTGGGTCATATAGTCATTTTGACAGTATCGATTCTTCCAATCCAAGAACATGGTATATATCTCCATCTGTTTGTGTCATCTTTGATTTCTTTCATCAGTATTTTATAGTTTTCTGAGTACAGGTCTTTTGCTTCTTTAGATAGGTTTATTCCTAGGTATTTTATTCTTTTTGATGTGATGGTAAATGGGATTATTTCCTTAATTTCTTTTTCTGTTTTTTTGTTGTTAGTGCATAGGAATGCAAAAGATTTCAGCGTATTCATGTTGTGTCCTGCAACTTTACCAGATTCATTGATGAGCTCTATTAGTTTTCTGGTAGCATCTTTAGGATTTTCTATGTATAGTGTCATGTCATCTGCAAACAGTGACAGTTTTAATTCTTCCTTTACAATTTGGATTCCTTTTATTTATTTTCCTTCTCTGATTGCCATGGCTAAGACTTCCAAAACTATGTTGAATAATAGTGGTGAGGGTGGGCATCCTTTTCTTCTTCCTGATCTTACAGGAAATGCTTTCAGTTTTTCACCATTGTGAATGATGTTTGCTGTGGGTTTGTCGTATATGCCCTTATTATGTTGAGGTATGTTCCCTCTATGCCCACTTTCTGGAGTGTTTCTATTATAAATGGGAGTTGAATTTTGTCAAAATCTTTTTCTGCATCGTTGAAATGATAATATGGTTTTTATTCTTCAGTTTATTAATGTGGTGTATCACATTGATTTATGTATGTTGAAGAATGCCATTTGCAGCAACATGGATGAATCTAGAGATTGTCATACTGAGTGAAGTAAGTCATACAGAGAAAAACAAGTATATATTATAGCTTATATGTGGAATCTAAAGAACATGGAACAAATGAACCTATTTATGAAACAGAAATAGAGTCACAGATGCAGAAAACCACCTTATGGTCACCAAGGGGGAATGGAGGGGAGGGATAAATTGGGCAATTGGGGTTGACATATACACATTACTATATATAAAATAGATAACTAAGAATAACCTACTATATAGCACAGGGAACTCTACTCAATACTCTGTAATGGCCTATATGGAAAAAGAATCTGAAAGAGTGGATATATGTATATGTATAACTGATCACTTTGCTGTACAGCAAAAACTAACAGAACATTGTAAATCAACTCTACTCCAATAAAAATTAATTAAAAAATAAAGACCTTTCATTTTTACATTTTACATTTAAATGCCTTATGTTTTCATGGAAAATGGTGACACTCTGCAATCAAATGACTGGAAAAGTTGTTATCCAATAAGTTGTTTTTCATAGTTTGAAGAGTGGAATGTTAATCTTAAAAAAAAACTAGGCCTGTTCTGAAATTATCTTGAATTTGTGTAAGAAAATGTTCTCAGAGGATGTCCTACTTATTCTTCCATTGTTACCATGAGTTTCAAAATGACTATTTGTAAAGGTGGGAAAAGAGCAAAATGAACAAACTAAAAAACTAATGTAAGCAGGGTGAATTTTTGATCTCTCTAGAATACAAATAAAAACACATGTGTTTCTCTTTCTGTTTAAGGTTTCCATGATTTTCTTAAAGAGAATTATACAAATTCAGAAACTTCTTGAAGACTCCTCCTACTGTGTAACCTTCTTTTATTTTGTTGACTCCATTTCAAACATTGCAAAGTCTGAACTGCATTGCTGCTTAGCATTGTACAGGAAGAGCTATTTATTATAATTGAGAATTTTTAAAGAAAGAATTGTAATGAGTCCTTTTAATCACTACTATTTGGAAATTTGAAATCTGTTTTTGTATATTGCTACTTATTTCTGGGTATTATTAAAGAATCACATGAAAATAAATATTAAGCTTCAGTTAAGTATGTCAATTTAACTTACCTTTAGTTTTATGACATAGAAATGAAAACATATCATTTGAGATAGTAAATATAATATGGGAGTTTCTGATGATCAAAAAAACTGATCGTTAACAGTATTTATATATAAAATTGATATATAAAAATGATAACTAAGAGTATTATTTACAAGTCATGATTTTAGTGTCATATAAATTCACTGTTCTAATCCTTCCAATAATCCTATAAAGTAGATAATACTATAATGAACTCAATTATACAGGTAAGGCAACCAAGGCTTAAAGAGATTAATTTTCCCAAGGTTCCTTTTTTTTTTAACCTTCTATTTTATATTGGAGTATAGCCGATTAACAATGCTGTTATAGTTTCAGTTGCACAAAAGGGACTCAGCCATACATATACATGTATCCATTGTCCCCCAAAGTCCCCTCCCATCCAGGCTACCACATAACATTGAGCAGAGTTCCCTGTCCTTGTTGGTTGTACATTTTAAATATAGCAGTGTGTACATGTCAATCTCAAACTCCCTGACTATCCCTTCTTCCCACCCTTCCCCCCAGTAACCATAAATTCATTTGCTAAGTCTGTGAGTCTGTTTCTGTTTTGTAAATAAGCTCATTTGTATCACTTCTTTTTAGATTCTGCATATAAGGGATATCATACGATATTTCTCTTTCTCTGTCTGACTTATTTCACTCAGTATGACTATCCCAAGGTTACTTTTAAATGATAATGCTGGTGTTCCAAACAGATTGTCAGCCCTTGTATGAAATTAATCACAAAGTTACAAGTAATTATCTTTTAATCTAATCTAATATTTTATGAGAGCATCTTCAAATAATGCTCTCATTCACTTAAAATGATTTAAAAATTTAAAAATGGATTTATTTAAACTTATTCACATGCCTCTGTATTATGACATAAGCAATGATATGATACAATATATTATTAAAATAGAATGTTGTCTCTTCATTGTAACTTATGACCACAAACTAAATAAGTATTTCTAGTTACAAATTAAAAATTGAATTTAGGTAAAAGGAACTATGAATTTTACGAAATTAAAAATGTTTAACTATTTGACTGCTTAGCCTGTATATTGATGCTTATTTAAATTGTGTCTCTGCAAGAGAGTACTATAGTATGCAATTTTTTCCATCTTAGTTGGCAGGTAATACTAACTCAGACACATGCATGTATTATTATACATGTGTATAAAATATATATGTACACAATATTTTATATGTATATGTTAGTGCTATAGTTCTTACACATGTAACATATACATAAAATATTTAAGCTATATATTAGTTATATACAATAGATTATATATAACCTACAATATGTAAGCTATACCCATGAAAAATGTATAATAATATGCAATAATACATTTGAAGGTATTGTTATTCTTATAATGTCCTTTAGGAACTAATTATTAAGAATATTATTTTTAATTGAAAATAAAATATGAACAACTAACAAAATATTATATTATAAATCTATAGAACAAATAAAAAGCATAGCATGCTAAATGCAATGTACCCCCGATTGAACTGTAGACAAAGTAAGGACATTAGCGGAAAAACTGATGAAATCCAGATAAAGTCTGTAGTTTAGTTAATAGTAATGTATTAATATTAATTACTTAGCTTTCTCAAATGTACTATGATTATGGAAGTTATTAATATTAAAGAAAACGTGTGAAGAGTACATGGATACTCTGCATACTACCTTTGTCTCTTTTTTGTAAATATACAATTATTCTGAACCAAAAAAACAAGTTTAAAGGAAACATTACATAAATACTAAATAGTGAATCTACCTATGGTTGGGAAAGATAAAAGATATAAATAACTTGACCCAATAGAGATATTAAGCAATATTTGTATTCATTCTCTATGAATAATATTATATATCATGTAAAGTTGAAATAAAAAATCAGTAAGTTATGACTTTACAAAATGCCCAAAAGAGTCATATGTATATATGTCCAAAATTATATATATATATATATGTTTTTATTAAAAAATATAGAAATTTCTATTGAGATAATATAGTTGAACTAAATTAAATCTCAGGTATTTTTATCTTAAAAAAATTAATTTCTGTACTATGTCTCTATTGGGAAGAGTTTTAGAAAGTCATCATGTATGTTTATGGCAGAGTTTAGGTGGGCATGTATGAATTTTAAGGTGCTATATCTTATACTGGCCAAACATTATAACATTTCTTTAACATTGGGTCATACAAAGATATCTCAAAGCCTCTGTCTCCCTCTCCTGCCTCAACAGACTGAAAGACATTCTACCACAGGTTGGCTGCATTTGGCTACATGCTTGGAAAAGAGAGATGACTGAGGCTAAATGGATGCTATAATAAGGCCCCAGCAGGGTTTTCCCCTGCCGTTTAGTTTTCTGTTTTCGTGGGTTTTTTTTTTTTTTTTGGAGTTTCTCTGATGTTTTTTTTCTCTCAGTATACCATATTGATTGTCTTGACTTCAAACCCCATGGTCTTATCAAATGTGTGAGACCTTTTACTTTGCCAGCTTCAGTGTTCTCATCTGTGAAGGGCTTGACTCACTGCCTAGCACATGGCAAATTTGACAAATGTTAGCGATTGTTATAAACTTCCATTCCATTTACTTTTCTCTTTGTCATATGAATTAAACTGTTTTTTATTTTTGTTAGTATCAGAGCTGTTAGTAAGTTTTATTGAGCCAAATAATGTTTTCCTTTTTGAGTTCTTACTGGAAATACTTTTCGCAGAAGTTAAATTAAGTTTACTACTTCAGCACATTTTGCCTGAGGTATGTTTGAAAGTCAAGAGATAAAGCTGGTTTGTGATTTCTATAGAAATTTTGCCAAACATAAAAGGAGCATAAAACCATTATGCATATAGGAAAGCACAGTTGGGGTATTTTCAGTCTGTCAAGTTTGCATTTTAAAAAATGTAGTAAAGCTTTATGAAAAAAAATTTTGCTTTTCCCTAGTTTTGTTATCTCTTTCTTTGAATGTCAGGATACATTTGTAAATCAAATTGTGTTCAGCCAGATAATGCTCAAACCAGAATCTTTTTAAGGATTTTTTTTAAGCACTTTCATAGGTTAGTCTGTTGTACAGAAAGTGATTAAATGAGCATTGTGAGTTTTCAAGGCAATCTGGGAATACAGTTTACTACTAATAATGGTCTATTCAGGTACATATTTTTCAATGTAATGGGAAAATCAATCCGGCAATTGTTTATTGAGTTCTTTACATGCTAGTCACTGTGTAAGAGGAAGGCAAATAGGAAAGGCAAATAGGAAATAACACCATAATTAGACAAAATGAAAACAAGTTCTCAACTCTCCATATATCACAAAAGATGGGCAAATAAATTTGGGTTAATATTTTTAAATGCCACAATGAAAATGTGTTCATGCACAAAACATATACAAGAGAATTATCTGAGGTTGTTCAAGGGTGTCAAGGTTGTATCTGTTAACCAGAACATGAGATGGACTTTGGTGATCTTGTGTGGATCTGACAGTGTTTCTGGCTGCTAGTTATCTTGGGCCCCAGTGTGATTCTAAGATTGGAATTATGAGAGTAAGCTTCTGACATGCTTTTCTCAGGAAGACTGTATCCTCAAACCTTGCGACCCAATGGAAGCATATTCTGCAGGTGTTACTCCTCAAACTGTTGATATACAGCTTAGATGCTTAGAAGAAATATTTCTATTTACATTCCATGAAGTCTCTTCCTTTTTTCACATTATCTCCTTCAGCATTCTCAGTCTCTTGAGAGAGAGTCCTTCCCCCCCCCCCCCCCCCCCCCCCCCCCCCCGCTTCCTCCCTTGGAGAACAGTGTTGTTGTAATGCTAACTTTGCCCACAGTCTTCTTCATTCCTTCAACAAATTTTTATTGAGCACCTACTATTTGCTGAGCATTGTTCTCAGTGCTAGGAATACAATGGCATACAAAACATACAAAAACTCTTTACACTTCTGGGTTTAAAAGAATACATCTTATAAGGTAATACAAGTTACAAAGAAAAAAAAAGTCAAGGAACAGGGTCTGATTTTCCTTTCTCACTAATACTCTATTTCACAGGGTATCATCTACTGCCAACAAGTCTAAAAAACCTTATTTCCAAGAACAATTAATTTATTCAATCATTTATTTGTCTTCCTGTTTATTAGCTTTTGTATTAGACATGACTGCTTAAGGGCATGACCATTTAAAGACAGGACTAGGCTTTTGTGTTGGATGCCTCAGTTTCCTTTTATGAATTGTTTTGTGAGCCCCATAGAAACTGCCTTAAAAAATATTAATACTTCACATGAATGGCAATAGTTTAATGAAAGAGCCATACTTTTAAAACTATAAATATATTAGCCAAGATGTAGGTAATCCCCAGGGAAATGGCATAATCAGAGGGGAGAGACTTAGAATTAACTGGAAGATAGGTCCTTTAGCTGAAGATCCCTGGCTGATTCCCAGAAAGCAAGGAATGCAAAAAGATGTGTATAGTTGTAGTAGAGAAACATGTGGAAGACCCTAATCATAGCTAAAATGATGTTCATTTATTTGATTGATAAATTGCTTAATTTTCAGACTACATCTGAAGCATCTTGTTTATCAAAGATCTTTTAGAGATGATCCCTTCATAAAACACTAGGGCTGGGTGACAGAGAAAAAGTGAGGTATGATTCTTACCAAATAATTTTGTCATCTACTGGGAGAGAGAAACTTATGAATAAAGTATTTATGCAATATAAGTAAATTAATATGAATTAAAATGATCATGCATGTGGGCTTCCCTGGTGGCACAGTGGTTGAGAGTCCGCCTACCGATGCAGGGGACACGGGTTCGTGCCCCGGTCCGGGAAGATCCCACATGCTGCAGAGCGGCTGGGCCCGTGAGCCATGGCCGCTGAGCCTGCGCGTCCGGAGCCTGTGCTCCGCAACGGGAGAGGCCACAACAGTGAGAGGCCCGCGTACCGCAAAAAAAAAAAAAAAAAAAAAAAAGAGCATACATGCAAAGAAGGAACTTATTTTGATCTGAGGTGTTTTTAAAGAAAACCTTTGAAGAAATAAATTGGTACATAAATCTAGACTTAAAGAATGATTTTTTTCTGTTGGCAGGGAAAAAGACAACTTGAGACTTTTGTAATATCACATTTTAGAATACCAACAAATCAATGAATTTTCAAACTGTGAGGAGATAGTAAGGGGAGTGACTGAGGGTGTCTGAGAATGTTAAACAAGAGAAAACTAAAAGGAGACCAAATAATTATATCAAGTATTTGAAAGCTTCCTGTGCAGGAGGAGAAAGAGGTTGGTTTTTAGAGAGCAGAAAATAAATGAACATTTAACAGGGATAGATGAAGGCTCAAATATTGAAATTTTATCTGCACCACTCAGAGTTCTTATTTATAAGCAATAAAAACTGATTCTAACCTAAGCAGGAAAAGGAAATTAATAGGAATACAAGAGGTAGCTAATAGACTTGGAATAAAAAAGAGGGTAGAAAACTGGCAGGAATTAAGGAAAAATGAGCCTAAACGTCTAGTTATAAAGCTGCACATTACCATGTTGCCAAGAAGCTTTTGGACAGTATAGCTGCAGGACACTTGACACTGCTGCTGCTGGGGTTTCCTATGCCACACTGCCACTTTTTTTTTTTTTGCGGTACGCGGGCCTCTCACTGTTGTGGTCTCTCCCGTTGCGGAGCACAGGCTCCGGACGCGCAGGCTCAGCGGCCATGGCTCACAGGCCCAGCCGCTCCGCAGCATGTGGGATCTTCCCGGACCGGGGCACGAACCCATGTCCCCTGCATCGGCAGGCAGACTCTCAACCACTGTGCCACTAGGGAAGCCCACACTGCCACTTTTGAGAAAAATTTCTGAAATGTCCCTGCTTTTTTGAGGTCTCATTTAAGAAAGAGTCAGTGACTTATAGGTGGTGGTATTTAACTTAGTTGAAATCAAATGTATATTCGTCTTTTAAAAAGAATCATAGAATGTCTGAGTCTCTCGAAATTACAATCTAAAGGATTTTTTTTTAACTAAAAAAATTGCCTTTTGGAATGGCCTCAATCACTTACAACTAAATAGTCTCTATACATTGATGCAAGCCAGTGAACTCATAAATGTGTTATACATATGAGATTAGTGAATGGTCTATAAGATGTCCTTCCTAAATTATACATAAAATTTTGGAAATATGTGTATGTGTTCTAAATTCTATCAAACGCTAAAGGAAGGCAGTGATCCATTAAGTATAACAAGTATTTGTTTATATTAATTTGTTATTAATCATGATCTTTCAATTCCAAATTCCAGTCTTTTTCTAACCAAGAAGGGAATGAAATCGCAAATGAATATTCACAATGTAATAATATAACGAATGAGTCAAAAGCTCACAGTTGCAACGGAGCAAGTTGCAAACGTATCTGTTTAGCTGTTAAATTGCTGTGAAGGGAGTCCAGACATTTTTTGCTCTTTTTCAATCAGAAATGTTATTTTTAGCCGTTGAATCATTAGAGTATGTTGAAATTTTATTATATCATATGTTAAAATGTTGTCTTTTTAAAATGTGTATGAAATTATGCCTTGTGGCTAAGTATTTCTCAAATCTTTCCATTTATCTCAATTCTTATGCCTGCTATCTAGATCTAAGTTGTTAAATTGTGTCCTCCTAAAAAGATAGGTTGAAGCCCTAGCCCCCGGTACTTCAGATTATAACCTTATTTGGAAATAGGGTTTTTAGAGAGGTTCTCAAGTTAAAAGGAGGACATGAGGGTGGGTCTTATTTCAATATGACTAGAGTCCATATAAAAATTGGAGACATATGGTAATTCTATTTTTAGATTTTTAAGGAACCTATGTACTGTTTTCCAAAGTAAATTTACATTTACATTTTATCAATTTACATTCCCATGCTGGAGGGTTCCCTTTCACCACACTCTTTCCAGCATTATTGTTTCTAGATTTTTTGATAATGGCCATTCTGACCAGCATGAGGTGATACCTCATTGTAGTTTTGATTTGCATTTCTCTAATAATTAGTGATGTTGAGCATCTTTTCATGTGCCTCTTGGCCATCTCTATGTCTTCCTTGGTGAAATGTCTATTTAGGTCTTCTGCAGAGCAATCCCACTACTGGGCATATACCCTGAAAAAACCATAACTCAAAAAGAGATATGTACCACAATGTTCATTGCAGCACTATTTACAATAGCCAAGACATGGAATTAACCTAAATGTCCATCAACAGATGAATGGCTAAAGAAGATGTGGCACATATATGCAATGGAATATTACTCGGCCATAAAAAGAAACAAAATTGAGCTATTTGTAATGAGGTGGATAGACCTAGAATCTGTCATACAGAGTGAAGTAAGTCAGAAAGAGAAAGACAAATACCGTATGCTAACACATATATATGGAATTTAAGAAAAAAAATAATGTCATGAAGAACCTAAGGGTAAGACAGGAATAAAGACACAGACCTACTAGAGAATGGACTTGAGGATATGGGGAGGGTGAAGGGTAAGCTCTGACAAAGCGAGAGAGAGGCAAGGACACATATACACTACCAAACATAAAATAGATAGCTAGTGGGAAGCAGCCGCATAGCACAGGGAGATCAGCTTGGTGCTTTGTGACCACCTAGAGGGGTGGGATAGGGAGGGTGGGAGGGAGGGAGATGCAAGAAGGAAGAGGTATGGGAACATATGTTATATATAACTGATTCATTTTGTTGTAAAGCAGAAACTAACACACCATTGTAAAGCAATTATACTCCAATAAAGATGTTAAAAAAAAAATTATCTGGTCCATGTACCACAATGTTCATTGCAGCACTATTTACAATAGCCAGTACATGGAAGCAACCCAAATGTCCATCAACAGATGAATGGCTAAAGATGTGGCACATATATACAAATGGAATATTACTCAGCCATAAAAAGAAACGAAATTGAGTTATTTGTAGTGAGGTGGATGGACATACAGAGTCTGTCATACAGAGTGAAGTAAGTCAGAAAGAGAAAAACAATACCATATGCTAACATATTTATATGGAATAAAGATGTAGATATAGAGAACAGACTTGAGGACATGGGGTGGGAGGGGGAAGCTGGGGTGAAGTGAGAGTAGCATCAACATATATACACTACCGAATGTAAAGTTAGCTAGTGGGAAGCAGCAGCATAGCACAGGGAGATCAGCTTGGTGCTTTGTGATGACCTAGAGGGGTGGGATAGGGAGGGTGGGAGGGAGGCTCAAGAGGGAGGGGATATGGGGACATATGTATGTATATGGCTGATTCACTTTGTTGTACAACAGAAATTAATACAGTATTGTGAAGCAATTATACTCCAGTAAAGATCTATTTAAAAAAAGCAAAGTGGAGACAGACACACACAGTGGGAAGACAATGTGAAGACCACCATAGGATGACAGAGGCCGAGATTGGATTGATGCAGCTACAAGCAAAGAAACACCAAGGATTGCTGCCCATCACGAGAAGCTGGGAAAAGGCAAGGAAGGATTCCACCCAGAGTCTCAGTGGAAGCACTGCTCTATAACATCTTGATTTCAGAATTCTAGACTCTAGAACTGAGAGGCAAGACATTTCTGTTGTTTTGACAGGTTATTGTATTCTGTTACAGCAGCTCCAGAAAACTAACAGATAAGCCATAAGGCCATCACTGTTGGGAAAATGTGATGACAATATAGTAGTTACTAAATGGTATATATTTCATATGGCCTTTAATATCTTCTTAGGAAACAGTTTATATATACAGTAAATATATACAGTATATTCTGAATTGTCCAAAGTAGAGAAACAGGGGAATAAAAAATGATTGCTCATAAAGCTATAATTTTATAAGATCTGTTTTCAATTAAGATGTCAGGCAAGACTTATCAATAGCAAGATTGAATTGAGTTTAAAAATAGAAACAAACACTCCTATAAAATTTTGGAAAATTCTTCAAATTTTCTGAAAATCTAGAGTAATTAACAATATATATGGTTAAGATGAGAAGCAGGATATACGATTTACCAAGAAGTCAGGATAAAGTCAGGATATAGTCCAGATATTTATCAAGAAGTATAGGCTATAGTGTCTCAATCCAGATGGAAAGAGTAAAGCTACTAAAACTTTTTGGTAATTAGAGTAAAACTGCTTGAGGATATGTAGTTGACAAATTATTTCTCATAACTGATTATCATTATAAAGTAGACAAAGTAATAAAATTAATAACTCACCATTTCAAAAGTATTTATAATAATGTTTCTTTTTATAGTTATGGTAATTTAAAAAAATACATACTGTAGTTGTACATGTTAACTATCCAAAAATAATATAATATTGAATAACAATTTAACTAAACCATAAATGTAAGCATACTGTGTCTAACCAAAGTAGAAGTTAAAAACATACAGATAGGTAAATTATAAAATTGTATATAACTAAGTTAAACAACTTTCAAGTAGGATGTACAAAAAAAAGAAATGGCAACTTTTTGATTAAATTTGGCAATTAAATGACAATTAAATGCAATTAATATTTAAACTTATACTTGTTTTCTTAGTGGTTATAGTTTATTTTAAAACCCTGCATTCTGGTCATTGCCACATTATTAATGAGGGAAAAAATGAAGAACACAAGGCTTACCCCCCTGACTCAATATATCTCCTTAATTATTGTATTTCACTGCTTTCCTGTGAAGCACATTTTCTCTAAACATCACTCTTATGCCTTTCTCCCCTCTCATTCTCTCCAGGCCCTCTAAAATCAGGCTTTTCCCAGCCAAACCCACCACTTATTAAGCTCATTAATTACCTTTCCTGAATACTTAATGTAAGGTACCTCTCCGCCTCTATCACTTTACTTTTTTTCTTCAAAGAGCTTTTGCCTTTAATTTTGTATATCTCTAATTCATATTTGTCCCCTCCCACAAAAACTGGGACTTGGTTTTTGCTTGCTGAATCTATCCCTGAAACCCATAATCAGTGCTCAATTATTTTTTGAATAGTTCAGTGAATCTGTGGTATAAAAGCCAATTAAATACGGAAGCTTTTGTTAAAATCAAAACACCTTTTGAATAAATAAAAACATAAAAGCCATGTTATTTTTTTCATTTTTCTGGTCACACTGAAGGTATCCTTGCTAAAATAATCATTAAACTATCTTTAGTTGGGGTTACGTGAGAGAGCGTTTTGATTAGTTGGCTCATTAGATATAGCCAAAAGTTTAATTTGAATTAAAAGACTCATAAAATCAACCCAAGGAATTTTACTGTTTTGTACTGCGTTTCTCATTTTCTCATTATGAACGTGCCACCTTTATTTTCTTGAGCCATTAACGATCAAACACAGTCTTAGGAAAAATTGTGAATTGATTTTCAGGGTTTAAACTGGACATAAGAAACTGGCCAGCAACTGGGCTTTGAACCTTCCATGAATCTGAGAGCATTCGTTAGCTATTTGTTGTATGATCCACATGCATGATTTTTCACTTCCTTTTAGAAAAGAGCCACAACCACAATTTATATAGGTACATCTACACTGCCAGTCAGAAATGTCACATCTATAAATAGACTATGTACAATATAAAAGCATAAGACAATAAAGCTCTTTTCATAGCATCAAATCATTCCCTTGACACCTGTCAATTATAACTGAGTTGAAATTAAATCAATGTAATTTATTTTAAAAAGGTGTGTTTAATTTATGCTGTTTCAAATTTCTGAATTCTATAATTCATATAATTTCCAAGGAAATTTTAAAGCTACTAAAGCTACTAAATTTACTAAAGTAAATTGGTAAAATTTTTATTTAAGGAAAACAAAACTGTCAAAAAAATGTCTATAAGTTGAATTTGATTTTGAAAATTCTTACAAGTGTATAAGTAAGTGATCTTAAGCCAGGTTTAGAATTGTCTGTTATCAACATTTATAACAGTATAGTTTTGTTGATGTCATTGCTTTCTGAACATTTTTTGTAGAGAATCATGAAACGGTTGTGAATAAGCCAATTTTATCTCTTACCTCAGTAGCATATGAATAACTGACTTGGTGGAACAAGCAAACAGGACTAAATTGGAACACTCTGCTGAGCCACACTGCCACATTAGAGACCAAACCTGAAAAAGGAGTCAATTCTTACACCTCCATCACTTTCTCATATTATCGAGGAGACACTAAAATATTTCCCACCAATAATAGTGCCCATAGGTCTCTGTGTATTTACCACTTTCAAGTAGAGTTATATATCCGTTGTATTTTCCACTGAAACATTACTTAGAAAAATCAGTATAACACTTGCCTCTATGTTATTTGTCTAGAGCAGCAAAATAAAATTCTTCTTGTAGAAATGAAATAAGAGCATGTTTCTAATTTAAAGGTAAGTGGGCCATTATTTTTCCTCCAAAATACATATCAATATACAATATATCACTTAAAAAGGATTTATATAAACATATATATAAACATATATATAAAAAGGATTTATATATACATATAAACGTGTTTATTAACTTACTGTTAAGTTCACTTTAATGAAATTCCTACGTTGGTAAGTCAAAATCATTCATTAGTAAATCATTTTTCTAGTTTAATACCAAATCACCTTTTGGTTATAAGATGGCTATTTAGAGGTCTTGAATCTTAATAGGTAATACAGTTAACATCCTGAACCCTTTATATATCAATAGAATCATTATATCACTTAGATGATAACCCCTTGATTCTAGGACTAAACACAGATCAAAAACTGTAAATATACCCAAGAAGGTTTTTAAGATTATTTTTTTCTATGATTTTTGATTAGGAAATATATAAATATTGAATAGGTTAATCAAAGGTTCAGTTTCAAAGTGAGTGCTTAATCTTGCCTTGGAGTACTTGGGAACTAGTAAGTTTATCCAACTAAATGCATCATATAGTGGCTATAAAATAATACGTGAGCAACCTTGACTTAATTGCCATGGAAATTTAATTTTATTCAGAGAAAGCATACTCTGTCTTAATGCCAGCCTTGCAGATATTTCTATGATTTGTAGTTAGAGCACTTCTGAATAACTGGTGAAAAAGGAAAAAAAAAAACCCCAAATCTAATCTAAGACAGGCCATGATGGCTATTTGGAAACTGAAGAATTTTATAAAGTGAAGCAAAATCTCTAGAAGAACAGTATGTATGCTCAAAAGCATGAGTAACAAAATGTAATTAGAAAAAGGGTCCTAAACAAGGACTGAAGTGGGTTTTGACTATAGCTGCCATATATATCCTATAAATGTAAGTGTGAATTGTTCTTTAATTAAGTGAAGTAATAAAGTCAATTTTACCTGTAGTCTCAGTCTTCACATACCACACACACACACACACATGAAATCGAAAGATACATAATTAGATACAGTATTATGGTAACTGAAAGTGAGAAAAACATAAAATTCATCATTATTTATTGCTGCCACTCCTTTCACTTCCTTTATTATATGAATTATCTTTATCGACTAACTAAATGAAAATAAATTATATCTCTGACTCTTTTCTGTAGGTCAATCCACTATTTCTTTTCTCAAATAAATGTTGTTATAATTACAAATCACCTTTGGGGGAAAGATAATTCAAATATATATCAAAAACTTTATTGTTATAAAGCAGAAACTAACACACCATTGTAAAGCAATTATACTCCAATAAAGATGTAAAAAAAAAAACCAAAACTTTATAGCATGCTTAAATAACATAAAATGCAGTAATTAGATCTATATATTTTAAATTATATTGCAATTAAAATTTCTATGTAAACAATTCACTAAAAGATATTTTAACACAGAGTATACAGTAGTCTATGGATTCTTAATTATTAAATTAGAAATTGATCTTTAATAATTCAGTCTTCAGCCAATCACTCTTTTTCACTTAAAGTTCAATAAAACTATTTTATAATATGGCCGATAGGTGAGACATGGTCTGTTATGTTAACAGACTCATTCTGCTTAATTGTAACTCAAAATTCTGAAGTTCTGCAGAAATCAATATCTATTTAAGATGAGAAGCAGAATATAAAGTCTATTTTGAAGTAACTTAACAGTTTTGTTTCCTTTTCAATCCAGAGGAAAAAAGTCCAGGGACTAGTAAAACTTCTTGGTAATCTAATTTTAAGAAACAAGATATTAATGGTATGGATTCAGTGGAGGTTGGAAATTGAAGTTTGCTGAAGGCATTCTTCTAGATGTGTCATGCTCACAGCAAAGTTTATATTGAATTCACCATTTGCACTGTCTGATGAAATCAATCCATAGTGAGTTGCATAAAATACTGAATTTTAATTCAGAACAATTATCTTTGTTTGACAGTGATGTCAAACAAAGTTCAATAAAAACTATTTTTCAAATACTTTATTAGGGAAATGCAAATCAAAACCATAAGATATCACCTCACATCTATTAGGATGGCTAATATCAAGAAACAAAAACAAAAGCAAAAAGCAACAAGTGTTGGTGAGGATGTAGAATATTGGAGTCCTTGTGCACTGTTGGTGGGAATGTAAAAAAATGAAAACCGTATAGAAGTTCCTCAAAAAATTGAAAATAGAGTTACCATGTGATCCAGCAGTTCCACTTCTGACCATGTGTCCGAAAGAATTAAATAATAACTTTAAAAGAATTGAAGAGATATTTGCAAACTCATATTCATAGCAGTATTATTCACAATAACCAAGTGATGGAAGTGTCTGGTAATGGACTGAATTGTGTTCCACCAAAATTCTATGTGTATTTGCCGCAATTTTAAAAATCAAAGAAAAAACGTTCACTTTATAGCAGTGCCATGCTATAACATAAAGATCTCATTAAAATAGTTTTCATTTTTACTTTTGAAATTTAAAAGAGAAATGATAATTTAAGTCATAAGGAGTCAAAAACACTTTATTTGAAATGTAAGGAACTGTAAGGAGTCCACCTTGTCCAAAAGCTCAAACCTTAACAGAAAATCAAAGGGGAAAAATACAAATGGTAATTCTAAGTAATCCAACTGTTGCAAATAAATGGTTTCAGATGTGTTCACTGCTAAAGTGTCTTTTCAACTCCTTTTAGCGTGAATTATAAGCTGTTGTATATCAACAGCAATTTTTTAAAAGTTATTTTCTAGTAATAATAGCCACATAAACAAACAAATATAGAACTGGCACAAAGTAATCGGTGTTACTATGCAATACATTGTAATCACACCTAATATAAAACAAATGGATTCTATAAAATATTGAAAATACATCCTTTGAAGGTCTGTAGTTGAGATTTTGGCACATTTTAAGGAAGGTGAAATTTAATATCAAAGAATAGTGGTTTGTAAACATTAGGGTATTATATTGCGAGTCATCTGGAGAGCTTGTTAAAGCACAGATTACTGGGCCAACACAATTTATGTTTCAGTAGGTCTGTATTTCTAAGAAATTTCCAAGTGGTGCCGATGCTGCTGGTCTAGGGACCATATTTTGAGAGCCACTGTCAGAGAATATATGGAGGAATCTTAAGAGGTAGTGTTTTAGTCATGAAGATTGGAATATATCTTATAGAATTAAAATACTACAATTCTCGTACTACCGTTATCTTTATATTTACACATGAATTTAGTAATTATGACGGCATTTTATACAGCTCAAGTGTTCCCTAAATGATGATAAAAAATATATAGTGCACTAATTAATGTATCCTGTAGTCTACATCATTTTAATTAATGACCTTCTTTTAACTGCATGCATATAAACACAAGAATCAAATCATCACCATGATTTACAGAATGAGGAATATGCTGTATCTAGGTTTGATGTATCAGATTTCAGCTATTCTTCTGAGCATGCTTTTATGAAAATATTTATAGTACTTCCATGCCTTGAATAAAGGGTAGGGATATTTCTCCCACCACATTGCCTCTGCTTCACAGTCACTAAATGTTCCTTCCAATTGGTAAGTGCCTAGCAGGGAATGACCTAAACTATTTGTGCACATTCTCATTGCAAGGCTCTTGTCTTCTTCCTTTAAGGAATGAACACACTGCTACCATCTGGTTTAAGGACTATCTATTAATTTTATGACTAAGAAATGTGTGACCCACGTGCTTGAGGATTTAGGAAAGCTACAATAATAAAGTATGTGGTAGTTTTTATACTTCCTTTTTCTTTCATATTTAGAATGCAACTACTTCTCAAACACAAACTGCCAGGAGTACTATGAAACCCATATTCTGGTATAATTTGATAAACTATTGATCTAAATTTAAAATTTTATGAGATAGAATGTGTTATAAGATTTTCACAAATTGGTGAGAAATAATTTCAGTAAACTTAGTTACAATGGCATTAGTATGCTGTTGTTGTTCTCCCTTTAGAAGTACTTTTTAAAAAGTACATGGGGGGCTTCCCTGGTGGCGCAGTGGTTGAGAGTCCAACTGCCGATGCAGGGGACATGGGTTCGTGCCCCAGTCCGGGAAGATCCCACATGCCGCGGAGCGGCTGGGCCCGTGAGCCATAGCCGCTGGGTCTGTGCGTCCGGAGCCTGTGCTCCGCAACGGGAGAGGCCACAACAGTGAGAGGCCCACGTACCGCAAAAAAGAAAATAAAATAAAAAATAAAAAGTACATGGGGAGGGAAAATGACTGTGTGAGTAGTTTACTTCGGAGCCTGTCTCCGCAACGGGAGAGGCCACAACAGTGAGAGGCCCACGTACCGCAAAAAAGAAAATAAAATAAAAAATAAAAAGTACATGGGGAGGGAAAATGACTGTGTGAGTAGTTTACTTATTTAATAAATATTTATGCTGTTTTTGAAGCCATTGAATGAGAGGTGCTAAGTATATAGGTGTAAAAAATCAGACAAAATTACTATCTCAAGAAGCATATATTTTTAGTAGAGGAAGATAAATAATAAACAAGTTAATATGAAAAATGTCAGAGAATTAAAGTAGTATAATGTGAAACAAGTTATTTAGTAGGAACTATAGATTCCCATTGCCAAATATCTAAAATTGAGCTTATCTGGGAAAAAAAAAAACGTAAAACAACTGAAAGTTTTTGACTCTCATGGTGAGAGTATAACTGCTGTGGACAACTGTTTGGCAGTGTCTAAAATTCTGAATATATGAATATTCTATATTCTATGACCCAAAAATCCCATCTGTAGGTATATGCAATAGAAATATATGTGTGTTTGTGTGTATTACATCCAAAGACATGTATCTGAATAAGAATGCTCAGAGCAGGATAACTCAAACACTGGAAACAGCTCTCATTTAAATTTATAAAACAGTAGATAAATTATGGTATATTCACACAGCAGAACACTATACAGTAATGAAGATGAACAATGTAATGCTCCACACAAGAAAATGCCACACAACCAAGATGCTGGGGTTGGGAAACCAGGCACAAGGGTATTTATACTCTGATTCCAATTGTATATATTTAAAATAGGCAGTACTATTTAGAAATGAAGGTGCTGGTTACCTTTGGGAATGGGGCTGTAGTGCCTGGGAGGGGAAAAAGAAATCTTCTCAGATAATGGTGTTATTAGTGATCTGTTGCTATATAACAAACCACCACAAACTTAAGTGGCTTAAAAAAAAACACGTATTAACTATCTCAGTTTCTGTGAGTCAGGAGTCCGGCAGGGTTTAGTTGCGTTCTCTGCTTCAGGATGTCACCAGGCTGCAATCAAGATGTCAGCTGAACTGAATTCCCATTTGTCGGTTCAACTGGGGAAGAGTCTACTCTCAAGCCCACTCAAATTGGCAGCGTCCAGTATTTTACAGTTGTAGGACTGAGCCCCTCAGCTCCTACAGAGCCTATAGAAAATGAGAAAACTTTAACAAGATAGAGTCTTATATAACATGATATAATCAGTGGAGTGATACCTCATAATATAAGCCATAACATGTAACCAAATTGAGAATCATGTCCCATGTCCTTTGTCCTATTCTATTGGTCATCAGCAAGCCAAATGTCTCACTCACTTTCCAGAGGACGGGGGATACACAAAAGTGTGAACACGAGGAGATAAAATCATTGGGAGATACCTTAGGGTCTGTCTGCTCAATATGTTCTATTTCTTGATGTTTTTTGTTATTTTCCTTTATTGTATTAAAATGCAAGTTATTGTAATTACTTCAAAATGTAACTTGGATTTTTTAAATAACACTTTATTGAGATGTAACTCACATAGTATTCACAGATTTGTGCAGTCATAACCACAGTCAATTTTAGGACAGTTTCATCACCCCCTCAAAAAAATGCATACCCAGCAGAGTCATTCTTTTTCCTCTCTCACCTCAGCTCTTAGGTACCACTATTCTATTTTCTCTCTATAGATTTGCCTATTCTGGACTTTTCATGTTAATTGAATTATACAATTCATTGCCTTTGGTGATTTGCTTCTTTCACTTCACTTAGTGTTTTCAAGATTCATCCAGGCTGTAGTATTTATCAGGCCACCATTCATTTAATATAATAAATATTATATTTACATATAATAATATTATATTAAATGATATATCAGATTTGTTTATATATCATTAGCTGGTAGATATTTGTGTTGTTTCCTCTTTGGCGCTATTATGTATAATGCTGCTATAATATTTATGTACAAGTTTTGTGTGTGTGTGTGTGTGTGTGTGGACACATTTTTCTTGGGCATTTTTCTAGAAGTGGAATTTCTGAGTCAAATGGTAAAGCTACGTTTGAACTTCTGAGGAACTGTCATACCATTTCCAAGGTGGCTGCATCATTTTGCATTCCCACCAGCAATATGCAAGGGTTGCAATTCCTCCATATCCTTGACAACATTTGTTATTATCTGTCTTTTTGGTTATAACCATTCTAGTGGGTGTGAAGTGACTCTCATTGTGGTTTTAATTTGCATTACCCTTATGAGTGATAATTTTTTTATATAGTTGTGTTTACTAAGTGAAAATTCATTGAGCTATACCCTGTGATTTATCTACTTTTCTGTGTGCTGTTATTCAACAGTTTATTTTAAAAAGTGTTGGTGGTGCTGCACTATGATGTGCAGAGGAATAGAAAATTACAATTCCTCTGACCCAGTCCGTATGGACATAAAGCAGTTATTTCAGTTCATCTTGGCTGTGCCATCAATTCTCCTTGCAACAGCCAACAACATTATCTCGCCTGTGCAAAGTGAATACACTAATTCAAATGAAAATCTTGGTGAATCATTGCCCCTGGCCTCTATTCCAATTGATGCTCCAGCAAAACAGAGTAGAGATAGATTTAGAGATAGATAGATAGAGACATAGACATAGACATAGACATAGACATAGATATAGACATAGACATAGAGATAGACATAGACATAGAGATAGACATAGACATAGACATAGAGATGTGTGTGGGTATGTGTGTGTGAGAGAGAGAGGAGAGAGAGAGGACAGAGAGAGAGGAGAAAGAGAAAGAGACAGAGACAGAGAGGGAACTGGTACCTACATCATTACCTATTACTTGGTAATAATCAGGAGGGGAAACCAAGTAACTGATCAAGACTTATAACTGTAACAATGTAGTCTGCAAGCAAGCAGAAAACACCTTCTCTGAGTTTAGTATTAAATGTTAACACAAAGTCCAGAGGAAAATGGCAGAATTTAGGGAAATATTGATCATTCAGTTCATATGTACATATTGAATCTGTATAGAAAGCTGTATCAATAAAAGTGAGGAAAATACTTACATAGTTCATAGATATTTATTCAGAGCTCTCCGTGCAATCAACTTTTCTGAAATCTTGCTGCTTTGATGTAATTTGGGTATTAGGTAAATGTTAGGAAAGTACTAACTACTTTTTCTTAAAGTAAATGCTCTGAAGAATACACAAAATTTAATTCTGTGGCTTTGCTGGTGATCGCTAAACTGTTTTTTGCTGATGAATCTTAAAAGTAATAAAAATATACATAATTAACATCTACCACAAGGTAATTGGTAAAATATATAATGCAGTGGCAACTAGTGTCAAGGTTAGCAAATGAAAATCATGTATACACATATGTCTTGCTCTTGTGGACATAAAGGAAGAACATATAATGTTACAATATGCTTTTTTACTGGGAGTATATAGGATTGTGTTTTGAAAATATTTCTTTCTTTGTGGATAGTTCTCAGGGATAAGAGAAAAAAAATCTTGCCAGAAAAGAAGTGGAGAAAGTAGAAGTTTTAAAGTTTTTGCTTTATTTGTTTGGTGAGAGATTGTGAAAGGGGAATCTTTCCTCCTTAACACATGCTTGGACTTCAGTACATCTATTCTTCTTTAATCCACCTGTGGCAAAATGTACTCTTTTATATTAATACCTCTCTCCAGGTTCATTCCTGCAGTTCATGAAGGTAGTTTGCATGTTAAGATGAATAAACAGCACATATAATTTCATCATTTATGAAGTTTTTTTGAAGAAGGATAAGTTCTATTTTAATTCTCTTATTAAAAATACTTGCTCTAAGGGCAGACCTTACATCTGATCTCAGCAATACAGTTTTGCCTCATTTGAGGTGGTGGTAATGAAAGAGAAAAGGGTCAGTGAGTATAAAGATGTGTGGAGAAAATCAGAGTGAAAAAGTTAATGCATGCAGCATGTGCCTGCTGGATGTCAATAATATCATTAGTGATCCTTAAACATGACCTATAATCAAAAAGAAATGACTACGCACTATGAGGTAAGGGATTGATTACTCTCTTTTTCTCCTTAATACCAGATTTTATGTTTTTACATTCTACATGAAAACAAAATAAAAGCAAAATAAAAATCTATTTATTTGTTTTACAACAGAATTGCCTTACTACCTGGGAAAGAATGATTTTGAGATAGTTATTTTAATCTTCATGTCCAAGTATTTCCTTCTGATCTATTGTAAAAAATTATGTAAATATGTAATTATGAGCATGTTTAACGTGTACAATTTCCTCAGAAGTCTCTAAAATCATTTTTGAGCCTTTATGAACTCAAATATGTATTTAGGCAAAATTTCTAAAATATTGTTCAAATTTATAAACAGCTCACTGAGAACTCATAGATTCTTTTGAAAATCAAGTTGGTTATGATTATCTTAAGAAAGACAGGTTATCTACCCAATTTGGAAAGCCATGATATGAAACCATGATAAGAACTAAGAAAGCAGAGACTCTAATTTTCATAAAATAGGCCCAAGTGTAGTGACAGTCATTTGGAAGTAATGTCACAGCTTAGATAGTGAAACCATGTTATTCTCCACATTAATCTTAACTGCCAGCTATGAGGCTGTACAGTGGAGGCTGACATTCTTGGGTCCTAAACTCCTACTTTAGAGAAAACTGTGTTATCCTATATGAATGTTGTACAATCACCAACTCCTGAGTTGGTTTTGTAAATGTTTGTACAAGGAACTTCTCTTCTTTGGGAGTTAGGAATATTGGTAAAAAACAAATTGTTCTCCTTTCCATATTCTCAGATAACTTCGCTGATGCTATTCTCTATAATTTAATTGTCCACAGAAGCTTGAATGCTTGGCTATTTATAATGACATGGTGAAGGATTTGTACTGCTAAAGCAATTCTTAGCCATGAAGCAAGATAAAATTGCACTAATTCTCATTACCAAAAATGAAGATGGGTAAATGGCATGGATAGATGTTTGGATATGAGAGCAAATCTTTACTTAGCTAGATATTAGTATTTCATGGATGAGTCATCAAATGAAAAACTTGTAAAGCTTTAACAACCCTCCAGAATAATTTTTTTGGAAATATTATTATATCTCATCATAAATATTGATGGTGTTTACAAAATTGATAGAACTAGGATTGTTCTTTTTTCTACAAATATTTATTAATCATCTTCTCTGTGCCAGCTACTATTTTAGACAACACTGAAAATACAGTAGGAAAATAAAGAGAAAATATGTTTGTGCTCCAAAGTGGTTTACTTTTGGGGGGGGTGAGGAGAACAGTTAAACAACAAGTAAATAAATATACACACAAATGGGGAAATGTACAGTAATATGTGCAATAAATAAAATGAAACAGGGTTCTGTGATAGAAAGTGCCTAGTGGATACGTAATAGTTCACGAAAGGTTTATTTGAGAGAGGAATAAGGAATCAGGCCTTGAACAAGTATTGGAATGGGAAGAAGAACCAATATAGAATGAGTTAATAGTAGCTTGGAGTAGCAGAGATGGAGACAGTCTAAAAATTTTGCTCGTAATTTTGTTCTATTAACAAGCTCTTGTCATTCTGAGTGAATAGATGACACTTTTGAGGTCCAAGTTTTGTTGGCTGTTTTATATAAACTTCATTATATTTTATAAACCTCTATATAAAAGCTAGTTCTTCAGAATGAGTAATTATTTTCTCCATCTGTCAAAAAAATTATTCATACCTCTTGAAATAAGGTATATTTGAGATACACACCTTCCAATATCATTAAAAGGAGCAAAAGTCACCTGAGGATTATCTAGGAAAATGTAATTATTTCACTCATTATTACTATTGTTTAAAGGCTCCAGACTTAGTGAAGCTGTATACTAATTTGTGTATTGCTCCAGATCGAACTGATAACCCCAGAGATTAGAGTTTATGGCTCTATTGGACATTACCCAGTTATTCTAAAATTGCCTAGCTTTGTAAATGCTGTTTGGACTGTTTTTAACATCTGTTTCCCTGATTAATTAATGAGTAGAAAAATTCTTTGACATGTTTATTTTATATTGGAGTTGGATTGATGGTTTTAACTTTTTAAAAATTACATTTTGATATGTGAGACACAGCTAAATCTTGGTTGCTATGTCAACAGTATCCATAGCTCTCTCCTTCCTTTCTTATCTTGATGTAAGAGAAAGCGGAGAACTTCTCTGATCCAGCATGTTTGTAAAAAATGCTTTCATTTTCATTCCATTTGCTGTCTGATTTCATGGGACATCCTCATTACACAAAAGGCACTTCCTAGTTCTTTCATCCCCTAAACTGTAATAAAGTCTGCTTCTGCATTCTCAGTCACCCATTCACATAATAACCAACTGGACCCACAGATGTACTAACTCAGAAATCTTAAAGTCATTCATTCTAATATCTGATAACAAGTACTAATAGTCTCAGTTTATAGTGCCACTGTACCTGTTTCTGAACCTCAGAAAGACTTCTACACCTTAATATTTTCCTTCTAGATTATTGACTCCCTTTTACCGTTTCTGCTGTGTTTTGTCTACATGGTTGAAATGACTTGATGAAGTGTCTGAACTGCTTTCTCACAATCACCTTAATTCCCTTCCTTGAACTTGTATCTTTGCCCCATACCAGCCAACAAGATCCTAATCCAAAATAATTATGTATTCACTTTCTTTACTGCTATGTAAGCCCTATTTTAAAAACAAAACAAAATTTTTTAAAAAGCAACCTCATACAACTATAATTAACTTATTTGATTAGACGAGAATACAAATAAGAGCCATGTATTTGTTTGTATGTTTCTAAAGTTTGTTTTAATCTATAGTTTCACTCTCCATCTTTCCCTTTACGTAACAGTCTGTTTGTTGAATGATTTCATAAAACATATTTTATCTTTGAGTTATTTCATAAAACATTTTATCATACAGAGTTTCCCATCATCTTTTTTCTTTCTTTTTGAATGCCTTCCTATATTTCTGTGGTGTTGTTTAACGTAGTCCCCTGTTCAACTGTGTTGCAAATTGGATGTGAAGGCTTGCAGTTCAAGACTACTTCATTGATGTGTCTTCCATTAGGAGGCACCTGGATGGTGTCTGTCTTTCTGTGTTGTTTTACCCATTCATGATGACTGTCTAAATATACCAATTAACTAGAGGTTTCAAAATGGTAATACTCTAGTTTTCCCATCACTTCCTCATTTATTATTTGGAATACTTTTAAAAAGTAAACTTTCTTCACTAGCTGTTTTGTTACCTAGAGGCAGTTCATATAGGAAAGGCGGAATAAATGCAACATTTTCCCCCTTTATTTACTGGTTTCCAGAGTTATCATTTGGTTCCCTTGCATCCTTCAAAGGGGATGATGCGGATGATAGAGCTGTGTGTGTGTGTGTGTGTGTGTGTGTGTGTGTGTGTGTGATTATGAACTCATGAATTTGTACATATTTGATATGTTTAAATCCACTGAAGTTTTTATGCTGATTTAAAAAATCTCTGGCCAGTGGGAGACTCTTTAAAATGGATGCTGAGTTTTTTTGACATGACCCTGAGAGTATTTGACAGCTTTCCTGCTTTCTGCTATTCTAGTATACTACAGATTCATTTTGAGGTTATTATTAATGGAAATAATGTTTAGAGACCACAGTCTGGGACTTCAGTGTTGCTGATTGCTACTGGATATTTTTTTAAATGTTTCTAGGCTTTTAAATGGGCAGAGTTAGCATATATGTTTTATTTGGTTTCTTTTTGAAAATTAAATACAGTGTAAATTACTCTGATAACTCTAATTCAACTTCAGAACTGCAGACCTTAACCTCACAGAACTTAAATATTCAACATTAGCTGCAAAACTCTGTTAAAGCTTCACAAAATAAAATATGTAAACTTATACAGTAAAATTAGTTTTCTCTAATTTGGGGGAGGAGAGTATCTAATTTTAGGAAAAACTGATACCCACTTCTTTTTAAAATTTCCCTTTGAAAAAGAGATATTTTCAAAATCTCATCCAGTCATTTCCCTAAAAATTTTGTTGATGAGTTGATTAAAATAGTAGCTAAAATCTTTGAGTATATTCAGTGAGCATTAAAATACAATAGACTGAACAACATATTGTGGTATATGTGATTAATAATTCATTTACAAAATTATAATCAAAGTCCTGTGTTTTAAAGGATTATGTTAGCTTCTCTAGCGTGACTTTTCCCCTGCAGTTTAGAGGAATCTACATTCGAATAAAAAATATGCACCCCTTGCTTCTGACTAATTCTAGCATTATGCTGCCAAGCAACTATGTTAAAGCTCCCATGACTCCTGAGTATGTTCTTGCTTTGCCTTCAGATAAAATGCTTTTGACATGAACAAATGAGTGGTGGATTCTTTTTGTTATAATGATTTGTTACTTTCACATTATATGATTTTCTCATTTGATAAATATTATTGAGCACATAGCTTCCAGGAGGCACTGTTCTAGAGACTAAGAAAATTGTAGTAAAGAAGACTAATAATATCCCATCTTCTGTTGTGCTTACATTGTAGTGATGAGAGAAAGTCCATCAACTAACTCATATGTGTCAGGTGTTTATAAGATAAAATAGAGCAGAAAAAGGGAATGAGAGGGACTAGCTTATGGGTGTTACTGTAGATGGAGTGCCAGGGAACACCTGCTGTTTGTACCACCTTCATAATTCTGACACCATTTTTTAAAAATCCCAAAATTGGCAAGTCTTTGCTAATAGCTAGGAACCCTGCTAGTTAATGAGAAACACTATGGCCAGAAATTACCTTTCAAAGTGAAACCTGCTTCTAAGGCCACACGAGACTTTCTATAATAATGTGCTTCTACATATAGTCATTGCACAAACATTCCTTGGTATGTGTAATATGCTGGGCACTGTGATTGATTCTGGAAGTACAGAGGAAAACAGTATAAACCTTAAACTTAGGAAGCTCAGGGACTGAACAGTTTGGACAGAGCTTCACAAAGTTAGCATGTACATCTCAGCATCCCAGGACTACTGAATCAGCATCTTTGGGAAAGGGGTTAAGTCTTCTACATTTCAAAGTCCCTGTAGGTTATTTGGCTGTGGAGTCAGAGTTAAGAAATGAATAACCAGGAGAGGAATAAACTAGTAAATTTCAATTTCAGCATCTACTAACACAATTTCACCAGTGTTTCTCACTTGTAGTTCCTAGGGCTACCATAAGACATCATTCTCCTTTCTGCTGCTCTTCTAAAAATAACCTGGTGGTTTTCAGGTTACCAGAATGTCATATTCTGAAGCTGCAAATGGGAGTTGTATAGGCAGGCTTTCCTGGTGTTGACATGACAACCTGTGTCGCTCTGAAGTCAGATTGGCCTTTCATCTGTGGTTTCTGGGCCACAGACAACTTCTACTGCCACTCTTTGTTTTCATTTTTGGTTTTTTTCAAGCAAAATGTTTAATATCATAGCTACTGATTTATTTATTTATTTGTTGTGTTTGTTCTCTTTTTACTGAGATTCTTCCACAAGTGTGAGGGAGAATGACTCCCCATGATGCCTACATCTTAATTCCAAGAACCTGTGAATATGTTAGGTTACCTGGCAAAGGGAAATTAAGGTAGCAGATGGAATTAGGTTGCTAATTAGCTGACATTTAGATAGGGAGATTAGCTTGTATTATCCAGGTGAGTTCATTATAATCACAAGGGCCCTTAAATATGGAAGAGGGAGAAGAGTCAGTGTCAGAGTGATGCGAAAGTGAGAAATACTTGAACAGCCATTACTACCTTTGAAGGAATGCAGGGAGCCTCTAGAAAATGGAAAAGACAGGAAATTAGACTCTCTGTTAGAGCTTCAACAAAAGCACACAGCCCTGCAGACACCTTGATTTTAGCCTGGTGAGACCCATTTTGGACTTATGACCTCTAGAGCTGTAAAGATAATATACTTGTGTTGCCTTAAGCTACTAAATTTATGGTAATTACTTACAACAGTAGATAGGAAACCAATGCAGTACCAAAGGTTTCAAGGGTCTTAATTCTGAGAAGCAGTCTTCAGTATAAATAAATTTTGCAGTAATTTTTCCCATTAGATACAGTGGTTCCCGGGGCAAATAAGCCTCCATAGGTTTATGCTTTACCATTCTAGACATCCCCAAATGTGGATGTGTTCACAGTGTGTGTATAGCTTAGGCTGTGACATCTCCATTAAACTCGACAAAATCGAGTTTGATCCTGATTAAGAACAAGCCCAGTAAAGGGTTCCCACACAGTGTGTCAAGTTTTAGAAGAACTTGTTATATTATGTGGTATCAGAGCAAAAATTTCACGCCAAAAGTCATGTTGATACCATCAAAGGTATGGACTAAAAGTTGTTGACAAGGCCAAGGCTAAATCATCACTGAAATGATTTAATTCTTAGTGGAATTAGCAGACAATAGTTTATATACTGCATTTTAAAACATTTTTATTTAACTAAAATAGACTTGGATGATGATGAGGTTGGAAATTATTACCTCTGTTTTAAATGTGAAAAACTTGAAGAAGAATTCAGAAGAGTGGTTCCTGGTTTTATTTTATTTTCTATTGGTGCTTGTTGCTTTCCAGAGCAAAATTAAACCTTAATAATAGATGAGGTACTGGAATCAAAGGAAAGCAAAAAATGACTCAAAATTCCGAGGTTAAACATTGATAGGAGCCAAGGCAAACTCTGGGCAAGGTTTTAACACCAGAGCTTCTTGTACTGACTGAAGTGGAACTAAGAAAAGCCTGTTGTAGTGGAGAAACTATGCCCTTCCCCAGTAATCATGAAACCAGGAATCCAGGTCTTAAAACTCTGATATGCTTTAAAAATTCTCTTAAACGGTGGCTTAAGTGCAAAGGTAATATAATGAAAAGAGAGCTAAAAGGTAGAGATTTCAGTCACAGCTCTGGTCTTCTCTCAAACACAAACTATCAATATTTTTCATTCCTTGCATCTCAAATTCCACCCTAGGAGAGGGCTGGTGTTCTGAAATTTTGAAATTTCAGTAGCCTATGCTCTTTTCAGATAAAGGTAGGAGGTGAAAAACATAAATTCCGTGAAGTTTGATTGGGTAGGTGTTTTCTATGTCCTTGGCTTTCTCTTCGTGAGAGTCTAGGAAATGTACAACCACTTACCCTTGGAGATTAGTGGAAGCCCTGCTCACAGATAGATCTTGACCATCAAAATATACATTTTGTTCCCTCCAGAGTTCTAAGGATTTTGAGAAAATAGAAACGTAATTACAGGAAATGAACCCATGCATATGATTGTGCACTAATTTATCTTAATAACTTGGGCAATTTCTATTATATTTTGATTTTGTAATGGTCCAGGTAAATGCTGCTTTATTTTCTCTGGGACACTCTGCCTATGTCATACGATACCTCACTTGGGCAGTAAGGGACACCTGGCTCTGCTTTTCCTTAGGAGGGAATAACTATTAAATAATATTTAACACATACTTAATTTGTTTATATTTTCCTACAAAATTGCACCTTAAAAAAAAGATAAAGTACCACTTCAGTAAATTTCAACTATTAATGATCTCTGATAATGCCACACTGGTTTAAGTACTCATTCGGCTTTAAGGAAAAATTTTAAAATATTCTCTGGACATTTGTGTTATCTACGTTTCTGTGGGTACCACACTACACCTTGGCTGCCTGGAGTTGAGAGGTTTTCTTCTTCTATTACTGACTCTACTTTCTCTGTCAAACTAAGCTCATCAGTGACTACATAGTGATAAGTTTAAAAAGAGCTTTAGCTGACTCTAAATTCTGCTTCCTCGTATCATCTTTGTGCAAGAGACATCTTTCTGAAATGTTCCCTTTTCATAATCAGAACGGAGAGATAAGAAACATGAAAGAACTTGTATTAGTTTCCTAGGGCTGCCAAAACAAAGTACAGACTGGATGGCTTAAACAATAGAAATGTATTTCCTCACAGTTCTGGAAGTTTAAAGTCCAAGATCAAGATGTCAGCAGGGTTGTTTTTTCTGAGGCCTCCGTCTTAGTGTATAGATGGCCATCTTCTCCCTGTATCTTCACAGCAGCTTCACTTTGTGCATGTCCGTATTCTGTTCTCTTCTTATAAGGATACTAGTCATATTGGATTAGGGCCCACACCAGTGAACTCATTTAACTTTATTTAATTTAATTTATTTACATCTTTATTGGAGTATAATTGCTTTACAATGTTGTGTTAGTTTCTGCTGTATAACAAAGTGAATCAGCTATATGAATACATATATCCCCATATCCCCTCCCTCTTGCGTCTCCCTCCCACCCTCCCTATTGCACCCCTCTAGGTGGTAACAGAGCATCAGAGACCAAGCTGATCTCCCTGTGCTATGCAGCTGCTTCCCACTAGCTATCTATTTTACATTTGGTAGTGTATATATGTCAACGCTACTCTCTCACTTCGTCCCAGCTTCCCCTTCGCCCCCACCCTGTGTCCTCAAGTCCATTCTCTGTGTCTTTATTCCTGTCCTGCCCCTAGGTTCATGAGAACCATTTTTTTTTAATTCCATATATATGTGTTATCATACAGTATTTGTTTTTCTGTTTTCTGACTTACTTCACTCTGTATGACAGACTCTAGGTCCATCCACCTCACTACAAATAACTCAGTTTCGTTTCTTTTTATGGCTGAGTAATATTCCATTGTATATATGTGCCACATCTTCTTTATCTATTCATCTCTTGATGGACACTTAGGTTGCTTCCCATGTCCTGGCAATTGTAAATACTGCTAGAGTGAACATTGTGGTACATGTCTCTTTTTTGAATCATTTAACTTTAATAACTTCCTTAAAGGCTCTGTCTTCAAATAGTTACATTTTGAGGCATAGGGTTTAGAACTTCAAAATATGAATTGGGGAGGCCACACAAGTTAGCTTATAACAGAATTCTTCTACAATAAGCCTATGACATTTAGTTTTACAATAAAGAGATTTTTTTTTTTTCCTGGACCCTTCTCCTTCTTTCTAGTCTTGGTCTCAAGTTTAGAATAAGCATAAAAATTTGAATTTCATTGATTACCTTGTAGACAACCTAGCATGCTCTCCACCTACCCCACTCTATTTTTTTTGTTCAAATTTGTTTTTATAGTAGTACTGGATTTTTGTCCCCAAGTGTGATATTTGTGTCCAAAATCTTTAAAAAAAATTTTTTAAATATATAATGACTTATTCCATGTTTAAAAAAATATGTTCTGTAAGAAGAGTGACTTTTTTAAGGTAATACATTTTTAAAGGTGGATAATCCTACACTGTAAGTAGGTAAACTTCCACAGTGAGTGGTAGAGTGTGGGGCTTGGGAACAAGATGGGTCAGAAAAATACCATGGCCCTAAAGTTCAAGAAATCCATATAAAAATAAATGAGGTCAGCGATTACCACAACCTTCCAAGTTTTTAATGTTAAATAGTCATGTTTTTATCCTATATGTTAAATCTTAAGTATCCTTTAAAATGTGATCACCATGACAATTAAAGATAATACATTTCTAGGGAATATTTTTAGAAAAGCAATAGAAGACTTATGATACACTGAACAATCATTATAAAATAAATTGTTAGTTTTGTTATTTCTATTTCCCTCCCTTTCAGACCCTGAGGTAGGTCTACAGAGTTACAGGTTCTTGTTACATAATAAGTGCACTTAAATTTGGTAACCAGTCTCTCTCCCTTTCCATTTCTTTTCTCTTTTTCATCTTCTGCTGTTTCTCCCCTAGGAGTTTCTGATATCTCTGAATAGGAAAACTTCTCATGAGTCAGCTTCTCTGTTTTTCCTTGTAAGTCAATAAAATCCCGCCTTAAAATTTGAGCATCTCTTTTACTCTAGGATAGCCCACCTCTCCCACAGTGTCCTCACCAGAGCATGTCTCAGCTCTGAGAGTCAGAGTCTCTCATTTATTTTCCACATGTGGGTCCTCAAGAGTCCATTTCACTATTGCTCTTCCTCTCTTTAGGCATGAAGCTGTCTGTCCCTATTGAAATTACAGGAAGTGTTTTGTCAGTTTCTAAAGTAGCAGGTTTCCTCTTTAGCAGTATCATACTTCCTTAATAAATAATGTTAAGGCAACTGCTTCATTTAGATGGAATAAAGCACTAAATGTTTTTTTCACATTATTGCCAGAACTAGGGCATCATTTTTCTAGTTTTCTTTCAAAATCATGTTTATGAGTGAAATTCTCATTATGAAAATGTCCAGTTTGGTTATCAGAAAGTTACTATTATACAGATTCACAAAGAAACACAAATGAAAAGGTGCTCATTATAAATACTTCCAAGTGGCTCAATACAGTTTTGGAAAGGTGAGCTATTATACATTGTCTTTTAAGCATTGAAGGCAGTTTTAACCTGAGTGGCCTAAGATGGCAATTCCAAAAATATATTAGGTTTCAAACTTCTTTTTAGCAGCAAAAGATTTTTGCTGCATGAAATCTTAGATAAACAGACATTAATATCTATTTATATCCCACTGCAGGAATATATATTATATTATGTATTACATTTATAATAGAAATGTGGAATATTCTCCTTGAAGTTCTACTGTGCACACACTTCATTGCCCTTTACTTCACTCGCCATTGTGATCTCTGAAAAGTCTGTTTTTCAAATATCCATGGCTGTGGGGGATAGGTTTCACTCTCAGCAGCTGAAACTCTGTGTTGTAACAGCTTGTAAGAAAATCTATTGTCCCAATATGGTAGCATGCCCTTGTGATTCTAAGTTGGAAGCAGGCAAAAAATGTAGAGTAAGAGAAAGTTTCTTAGCACCCCAGTTTTCCACTTTTGTGAACCTGTTGTATTTTGCTCTAAATTTTGCCCTCCTGAGACACATGTTGTCAGGTTTTTATCTCTGAAATGATTGGAATTTATTTTCAGTTTCTTAGCTTACCACTTGTAGCAAATTTCTGCTTAAATATGATATTCCATCCCAGGAATATCTGCATTTCAAAAACAGCAATAACATAAGTTCTAAGAAAGTAGAATCCAATACCTCCATTAATGGTGGATAAACTTGGACCTGGGTGTTAGGTAGGAGCTTTCCCACTGCCTCCAAAATCAAGCTTATGGAGATGTGGGCTTCATTATCTGTTCATTATCCTGACCCTGCCTGTCTCCCTGCCTTTGCTACCTTTATTATACATATGTTACATATGTAAAAGTATGTTCTCACATAAATATTTGTATTGCTCATAAAAGTCCATGTATCATTGGGCTGGTATCCCTACAAGGGTGCCTTCTTAGAGTTTCTTTCCTTATAAACAAAACTCCCTACCTTAGTTAGCTCAGGCTGCCACAGCAAAACACCATAGACTATATGGCTTAAACATTAGAAATTTATTTTTCACATTTCTAGAAACTGATAATCCAAGATCAGAGTGTCAGCATGGTCGGATTCTGGTGAGGACCCTCTTCCTGGTTTGTAGATGATTGCCATGCTGCTTTGTTTGCACAGAGGGAGGTCTAGGGTCTCCTCCTCTTTTTGTAAAAGCACTAATCCTCCCATAAGGCTCCCACTTTCATGACCTAATCTAACCAGAATTACCGCCCAAAGGCCCCACCTCCAAATATGATCACTTTGGGGGGTTAGGGCTTTGGAATATGAATCTTGGCAGGGATACAACCATTCAGTACATATATTCTCAAATATCTACAATTGACCCTACAACCTCCTTATCCCCTATTTACTAATTTACTTGTCTAAGTTTATCAGGAATATATTTCCTGGACCAGTAATATGCGGTAAACTATTTGATACACCAATCTTCATAAATTAATAGTAATTTATTTTAAGACTCAAAAGAGCTTTCCAAGTCTGAATACTCTGCTATTATTTTAAGTGCTCTTAAGTGCAATTAATATGTAACTAAGTACTAATGAAATCTAACCGCCACATTTGGATGGTGTAATGTGCCCAAAATAACTCTAAGTTTTCATTTGTTAAAACCACATTTATCATTCACACCATTGGGTCTCATTATTATGGAGAAATAAAATTTATTAACATTTTATTAAAATTTCAAATGAAGACAGTCTACTCTTTTACTTTAAGTTCTACATTAACTTTTGTGGGGTTTTTTCATTGAAGTAGAGTTGATTTACAATGTTGTGTTAGTTTCAGATATACTTCAAAGTGATTCAGTTATACATACATATGTATATTTTTTCAGATTCTTTTCCCTTATAAGTTATTACAAAATATTGATTATAGTTCCCTGTGCTATACAGAAGGTCCTTGTTGATTATCTGTATTATATATAGTAGTGTGTATATGTTAATCCTAATCTCCTAATTTATCCTCCCCCCACCCTCCCCTTTGGTAACCGTAAGTTTGTTTTCTGTCTGTGGGTGTATTTCTGTTGTGTATATAAGTTCATTTGTATCATTTTTTTTAGATTCCACATATAAGTGATATCATATGATATTTGTCTTTATTTGTCTTACTTCGCTTAGTATGATCATCTCTAGTTCCATTCTTCATTTTGTTGATGTGGTGAAGCACATTTATTGATTTCTGTATGTTGAACTATCTACATCCTAGGTACTTACAAATCTGGTCGTATTTTTAATGTATTTATTTAATTAACTATTTTTAGAATAGTTTTAGATTGAGAGAAAAATTTCAGTGAGAGTACAGAGAGTTCTTAAATACCTCACAACCAATTTCAGCTATTATCCAACATTTACATGGTCCGTATGAGCACAGCAAATGAACCAATATTGATGCATCATTATTGACTAAAGTCCACTCTTTATTCAAGTTTCCTCAGCCTCTACTTAATGTACTTCTTTTATCCCAAGCTATCATCCAGGATAATGTATTACATTTATTTATCCATTTGTAGAATGCACCTCAGTTGGAATTAGTGTGATGCTTTCCTCTTGATTAGACTGGGGTCATGGTTTTGCAGGAGGAATACCACCAAGGTAAAGTGCCATTTTCATCACATCAGCACAAGACTACATGCTGTTATCATGACATCTCTGTTGATATATTCCTTGGTCAACTGTCTGAAGTAATGATTGTCAAGTTTCTCTACTGTACATTTCTTCATCTTCTGCTATTCAATATTGTAGAAAAAATTACTATGCACAGTACATGCTTAAAGACTGTGTAGTTATACTCTACCTCCTGGAGGGTCAAGTATCTACATAAAATATTTGGAATTGTTCAGCATAGGAGATTTGTCTCTTCTCCCCCAATTATTTATTTAATCACTTATTTATAGCAGCATAGGCTCATCAATACTTATTTTATGCTTTGGGTTATAGTCAATACTTCTTTATTTATTTTGTTGCTCAAATTATTGCACCTTTACCATGGGAATTCTTTCAATAGGCTTCTGAATGTCTCTGATATACCTATATCATTGTGGGGTTCTTTGTTTTTAAGCACTCCCTTACTTTCTGTCACAACAATATGGTCAAAGCTCATTTTATATATTTCCTCTACCATCCTAGAATCAGCTATTTTTTTTAAAGGAGCCCTGGTTCCTTTTATTGGAAAATGGCATTAGAAGCAAAGATCTGGGATCTAGGTGTATGTGTTGCTCTTGGGTTGTCATTGCTTCTTGGTCTTCTAAGCTGACAGAGCAAGAAAATATATGTGTGTATACTAACTTGTGTGTATATATATATATATATATATATATATATATATATATATATTTATATAAGTGGCAGTCTATGTCTATATTAAGCTAAATGTGAGTTCATACTAAGATCTCTCTCTAATCCATTACCACATGGTCATTTAAACGTCCTCCTACTTCATCAGTGAGAAGCTTGACTCCCACTATCTGTGATCCATTTACTTAATTGTGCAACTTCAATATGTATGTATAGCAGAATCAGAATTGTTAACCTATACCCCAGTAGAAAAAATTTTATTAGGTATAGTGCATATGTACAATTTCTTTTGCTTTTAGTCCAAAAGACTGCACTCAAAAGTCACATGACACCTTTCCTCCTACCCCCTTCATCGTGGTTGTTTCATATATTTGTATTACATTTAAACTGTTTTTTTTTTTTACATTTGACATTCCACACTTTGATTCTCTCATGCTCCCAATTAAAATTTTTAATAACACACATTAAAGTTCACTCTTTGTGCTGTACAATTATATGAGTTTAGACAAATGCATATTGCTATATATCCACAGTTATGCTATCATACAGGATAATTCTACTGCTCTAAATATTCCTCTATGTTTCATCTATTCAACTTTCACCCTTTACCTGGAATCACTGGAAATTATTGCTCTTTCTATTGCCCCTATATTCTTTCCATTTCCAGACTGTCATTTAATTGGAATCAAATGGTAAAAAAGTTTACAAGACTCACTGTTTTCACCTAGCAATGTATGCTTAAGGTTTCCCCGTGACTTTTTGTGGCTTAATAGTTCATTTACTTTTATTGCTTAATACTATTCCATTGTGTGGCTACACCAAAATTTGCTTATCCATTTACCTATTGAAGGACATCTTGATTGCTTCAGGTTGGAGCTATTATGAATTAAGCTTCTATTAACATCCATATGCAGGGTTTTAGTAGACATAAGTTTTCAAATCTGTTGGGTAGATATCTGGGAATATGATTTCTGTATCACATCTTAAGATTATATGTAAAAGGGACTTCCCTGGTGGCACAGTGTTTAAGAACCCACCTGCTAATACAGGGGACATGGGTTTGAACCCTAGTTTGGGAAGATCCCACATGCCAGGGAGCAACTAAGCCCATGCGCCACAACTACTGAGCCTGTGCTCCAGAGCCCGCAAGCCACAACTACTGAGCCTGCATGACGCAACCACTGAAGCCCACATGCCTAGAGCCCGTGTTCTGCAACAAAGCCAAGACACTGCAGTGAGAAGCCTGCGCACCACAACGATGAGTAGACCCCACCCACCGCAACTAGAGAAAGCCCACCCACAGCAACGAAGACCCAATGCAGCCAAAAATAAATAAATTTATTTAAAAAAAAGATTATATGTAAAAGATCATTGTGTGCCAAACTGATTTTTTAAGTTGCTGTACCATTTTTCATTTCCACTAGTAATGATGAGAGTTCTTTCTCTGCATCCTTGCAGTAATTGATATTGTCTGTGATTAGGATTTCAGCCATTCTAGTGGAGGTATAGTGGTATCTCATTGTTGTTTTACTTTGTAATTTCCTAATAACAAATAATATTGAGGATCTTTTCATATGCTTATTTGCCATCTGTATATGTTCTTTGGTGAGTGATCTGTACTGATCCTTTGGACATTTTTAAATTGTTTTTTATTGTTCAATTTTAAGAGTTCTTTGCATAATATGGTCAAAAATCTTTTTATAAGACAAGTGTTTTGTGAATATTTCTCAAAATCTGTGGCTTGTCCTTTGAGTCTCTACCTTTGTTTGACAGAGCAAAAATTTTTAATTTTAATAAAGTCCAACTCACCTCTTTTTCTAGTTGTATTATGCTTTCGATGTGGTGTCCAAAAACTCATTGCAATACCCAAGAACGTCTAAGTTTTCTTACATTTTCTTCAAGAATTTTGATAGTTTTGCATTTTGCTTTTTGGTGTTTGATCCACTTTGAGAAAAATATATAAAGTCTACATCTAGTTTCATATGCACATCCAGTTGTTCCAGCACTATTTGTTGAAAAGTCTATCCTCCATTTTTTCAGCTTTATTGAAGTATAATTGACAAATACAATTTTAAGATTTTATCATTCATTATGATTCATTAAATCATGATTATTTGATATACATATACAATGTGAAAAGATTCCTCTTATCTAGTTAAGACATACATCACTATCCTACTCCATTGAATTGCCTTTGCTCCTTTAACAAAGTTGAAATGACTATATTTTTGTTTGCCTTTATTTCTGTTCTATTATGTTCTCTATATATAATTTTACATATATAAATACATATAAATATATAGAAATTTACTAATACCATGTTATCTTGATTACTTTTATGGTGAGTATAAAAATCAGGCAATATGTGTTCTCCAACTTTGCTCTTCATCTTCAGTAATAAGATGACTATTCTCATCCTTCTGCTTTTCCACATAGATACCTGATGAGCTTGTTGAAACCTAAACAATTGTTTGCTCTAATTTTAAAAGAGACTTTGCTGAATCTAATCAGTAATTGACAAATTTGCAGTAATTGACATCTTAACAATTGTGAGCCTTCCAACTCCTGAGCATGAAATATTTCTCTATTTGTTTATATCTTTTTGGGTGTTTAATCAGTGTTTATAATTTCCTGCATATGATTCAGAGTATACTTTGTTAGATTTATACTTAAATATCTCATTTGGTGTGTGTGCTATTGTAAATGGTACTGCTTTCTTAATTTGATATTCTAATTTTCATGCTAGTAAATAATAAAACAATTGACCTTTGTATATTGATCTTGTATCATGTGACCTTGCTATACTCACTTATTAGTTCCGGGATACTTTCAGTTGATTATTTGTGTTTTTCTATGTAGACGATCACATCATCTGAGAAAAAAGACAATTTTATTTCCTCCTTCTCCAATTTGCATACCTTTTAATTCCTTTTCTTGTATTTTTTGCACTATGATTTTCAATACAATATTGAATATGAGTGGTGAGAGTGAATATTCTTGCTATGTTACCAATCTTAGAGGGAAAGCATCCAGTTTTTCTTCATTGTGTATGATAGCCACAGGAATTTTTGTAGATGATATTTATCAAAGTTTGGAAATTCTCCTGTATTCCTCGTTTGGTGAGAGTTTTTAACATGAATCCTGTTGGGTTTTTTCACATACGTTTTTGGCATCGATTGCTACAATAAGTTTATTTTTCTTTCTTAGCCTATTGATATAGTGGAGTTCACTGATTGATTTTTGAATGTCAAGCCAGCCTTTCATACCTGGAATAAATCCTACTTAGTCATGATGTATCATTTTATTATATTTAAAATTGCAACCAACATCCACCACCCTCTATTACACTCTTGACCTTGTTCTATTTTCCCATAGCATTATTTTCTTCTAACATTATATATTATTTATTTTTAATTTTTTTCTAACTCTTCCCTCTTTATTTAAATTCAGTGAGTAAGGGGTTGTCTGTATTGTCTAAAATTCTCTAAATATTTTCCAAAACAATATCTTATCTATTGTATGTGCTCAGTAACTTCTTAGAAGTTTGAATACTGTTGTCTAATAATTGCATAAGAAAGGAGCATTCCTGGTCTTCCCTGGTAGTGCAGTGCTTGACAGGCCGCCTGCCGATGCAGGGGACACGGGTTCGTGCCCCGGTCCGGGAAGATCCCACATGCCGTGGAGCGGCTGGGCCTGCGCGTCCGGAGCCTGTGCTCCGCAATGGGAGAGGCTGCAGCAGTGAGAGGCCCACGTACCGGAAAAAAA
>NW_006799724.1:1022244-1023023 GCF_000442215.2 Lipotes vexillifer
AAGGGAAGGGGGGCGCGGGGGGGGGGAAATCAGGAGTAGGATATTTTGTATAACTATAGCCATTAATTAAAAAAAAAAAAAAAGAAAGGAATGTGGGCATGTAATAATGTTTTAGTTTCCTAGGGCTGCTATAACAAATTACTACAAATTTGGTGGCTTAAAATAACAATTTATTTTTGGTTATGGAGGCCAGATGTCCAAAATCAAGGTGTCAGCAGGATCATACTCCTCCAAAGAGGAAAATTCTTTCTTGTGTCTTCCACCTTCTAGTGGCTTCAGGTATTCCTTGTTTGGGCCTTCATAACTCCAGACTCTGCCTCTGTCTACATGTAGCTTTCTTCTTTGTGTTTATGTCTTCCTTTCTGTCTCTTATATTGGATTTAGGTCCTACCTGGGTAATTCTAGATATCTCAACTTGTGATAAGTAACTTAATTACATCTGCAAAAACCCTTTTTCCAAATAAGGTCAATTCACAGGTTGCTGATGGATGTATCTTATGGGGGACTACCACTCAATCCACTATAGTTAGTATCATTACTATCACTGGTGTCACTGTTTAAACACTTGCTGAATTGTGTTTAGATGTATTAGAAATAATTGCTCTGCTATTCTAAGTCTGGTGTCTGTGTCAGCAGCATGCACATCCTCCAGGAACACATTAGAAATGCAGAATCTCAGGTCCCGCACTCATGTAATTGAATTAAATCTGCATGTTAACGAGATCTTTACATGTTTCATATGTACAGTCAAGTTCCAGAAGTCATGATGTAGGAAAGAG
>NW_006799724.1:1023033-1025120 GCF_000442215.2 Lipotes vexillifer
GAAAGAGTGGAACAGAAACTAGATAAACAGAGAAATTTGGGAGCTATATAAATTAGAAACCCAAAGAAGATAAGTGTTACAAGTTTTTTGAAAGTAAGTGACAGGCAATTTACACAGATTGAAAAGCAAAGGAAGGTGAGTAGTTTAATGAATTCACAGCAGACAACTCAGGCAATCTATAGAGGAAGGAAAACTTGATCAACTGAGTTATACAAGAACAAGAAAACCATCCTATAAATAAAGCAGTACACTTTGCTGGGTTCAGCTACATCTTCTTTAACTCCATTCAGATCTGGAGTGCATCAGAATCACCTGGAGGTCTTGGTAAAACAGGTATTTTGATGTGTACTCTCAGAGTTTCTGATTTAGTAGACTTGGAGCAGGCCCCAGAAGTTTCCGTTCTAAAATGGTCCCAGGTCAAATTGATGCTGCTGGTGCAGGGACCACACTTAAAATATTTCTCCTTAGAGCTACTTAGAGCATTTAGATAGATATGCTTAGAAAGAAAAAACATCTAAGGTTCTTGAGTTCCAAATTTCCTCAATTGCCTCCTTCTTCTCAGATTCCTTTTAAACAAAATATAACATCAATATTTTTCCCTACTTATAAGAGAAATTGGTGGTTATAGAAATGAAAGCAAAGTTTAGATGTGGATTATCTGGGCTTTATATATAACTTTCTTGAGCAATGTTAAAATTGTTAATAGTTCAACAGTGCTTTCTGTCTTTCATTTTAAAAATTGTCAGTGTCATGGTAAATGCTTAAATGGTATTGTCAGATACTTACAGCTGGAGACCTAGCCTTGGACTGTGGAATGTTACTGAATATAATCTTAAATCACCTACCATAGTTTAGTTAGCCATAGTAGATAATTCAAGCCTTCAGAGACATATTTCCAGATTTTTTCTAAATATTTCAGAACCTCCTTCAAAGATGTCACTAATAGAAAGTTGAAGAGATCTCAGGGGAAAAAAATGTAGGCACTTTATTATTTTGGTCAAAATATTTGAATTGTTTTGAAATCAATAAGGCATTCTGTTTTTCAAAAAGGTTTTAGCCTTTATTTCAGTAAAGATAGTTCAGACCTCAAAATAAGAAGCCATTAGCAATTGAACTAAGGAGAGATGTGCAAATATTTGTTGAATTTGAAATTTTGACATTTATTCATATTTGGAACAGGGATTTAAAAAATACTGAGTCAGTGAATTTTTAAGCCAAGGAATTTGTTCTCTCTGAAACATCTAGGAAATAAATGTCTCTTATAAGAAATTATGTTTCTGACCAATATATAGAAGTATATCAATAATTAGGTTTTTAGTATTTGCATATATTATCTACAGTTCTATAGAGAATCAAGAAGCTGAACAAAGACTTTGAAAATGTTTAATCATTTCTGAACCAAACAAACATAGAAGATACATTCATATCAAAGGGAATTAGAAAATGTCCACCTTTGTTCCCTGGAATATTTACAGTAATTATTTGTGTATCTATCACTACCAAGTTTAGAAGACATTTAATAAACGTCATTGAATGAGTAAGTAGGCAATTTCTGAGCAATTCAGAATAGAATGAGTTCTCCAACACAATACAAACAAGAAACACTTGTAAGGCCACTGCTGCATTTATCCATTCATAAGCCCCTTTTTTTCCATGAGTTCATTTCTCTCTAATGGGGAATTATTAATAGAAATATTGAAATTTAATATTATTATCCCTTGTAATGCACACAATTTTAGTGAAATAAATAAACGTGTGTATATATTTAATGGGGATGGAATTTATCAACATTTTAAAAAGATTTTTAAAAATTATATTTCACATAGGAATACTTTTACTGATGTTTTGATAAGTGCTACTAATATATGATCATGATCAGATTGATGAGAAAGGATTTTCCCTGGTGGCTCAGTGGCTGAGAGTCCGCCTGCCGATGCAGCGGACACGGGTTCGTGCCCCGGTCCGGGAAGATCGCACATGCCGCGGAGCGGCTGGGCCCGTGAGCCATGGCCGCTGAGCCTGCGCATCTGGAGCCTGTGCTCCGCAACGGAAGAGGCCACAACAGTGAGAGGCCTGCGTACCGCAAA
>NW_006799724.1:1025130-1055040 GCF_000442215.2 Lipotes vexillifer
AAAAAAAAAAAAAAAAAAAAAAAAAAAAAAGATTAAAAAATAGGACAAATTGCCATGACATATATGTAATAACAGCAGACATATTTTTTACTTTATGTTGTATATGTAATTTAACATATATGTATATGTTATATACCATCTTTATAGTTGATGTACATTTAGGCAAAATTGCTATTTTTATTTTTTTTAAGGTATTAAAAAAACAAGCTTATTGTACTAAGCCTGAGTTCTAAGATGGTTAAAAATATTTTTTCTCAATGGAAAATCAAATTTGCCTCTAGGATTATTAATGACTAAAAAGGAAAGTAAAGGTCAAATATATTAAAGCCTTTATTTAAATAGAACAAAATTGCATTTTGTGTTTGAATGAAATTCTAATGATTATCAAAATCATGAAGGACATCATATGTTTATGTTTTGCTTTCAATTGTGAGGAAACAGTAGTTTGAGTAGTCTTATAACAAAATATTACCTGTGTTCTTTCCAGATAGTCTCCTTACAATTTAGTGCATGCTTTACCTTGACTGTCCTAAAAAAAATGTATGCAACATATGTATATCAGATCTAAATCAGAGGTAAAGAAAACATTGTAATATTCACTCTAATCATATTACTATTCCTGTAGTGTAACAGTAGAATACTGGAAAATAAAATTGCAGGACACAAACGTCAGGTGTCAACTTGTCACCATGTTACACTTAAAGTAGTTATTAAAATCATTATGCTATCAACTCCTGAAGTTTGGATGCACCAAATATAGCAACCTGGTTTAATTGCTCACCATTTTATTTTGAGTGAAAGAAAAGGAGGGGGAGATGAGGGTGGGTAAAGCTGCATGTTTGAAAGATACTTGTAAAGGCCTCCTTCTATCAAAATGAGATGAAAAAATAATTCTCAGCACAAATATAGGACAAATGAAATCTAGTTTGTTGAACTTAGATTTCTTATTGTCTTCACAATTGGGAAAAAAAAGTACCTAATTACCTTCACAGCTTGAAGGAAAGCTCAGAAAATGCTAAATAAAAAGTGCAAGACAGCTACCTTGATATTGTATATTTCTACTTTTAAAATTAAAGAGGAAAAAGATCCCACAGATTCTGTTTTTTTTCAGTCTGTTTTGATGATTGTTGAATAGGATTGTCCCTGTAGAGTATAACTTGTGTTGTTTGTAATTAAGTATCCAATATGACAGTGCAGCCTAGGAAAAACACTTATTAAATTATTCAATTTTCCAGCTGCTTCTTCTGGCCTTGAATATTTGTGCAGAGATCAATATTACTTAGTGAGAAAGGGAAAGAAATAGACTTGAATTCAATATTAGATTTAGAATGCAAGTATGAATTTGGGATTATTATTGTTTTTTCATTCTTCTATATTTTCATTTAAAATTGAAAATTTATATTTTATAATTATATATATCTAAATATGTGAAAATGCATTTAAATTGCAGAATTACCAATTAAAACCTTAACTCTATGGGAAGAGTTTAAATCAATACTAATGTTTACAGATAATATGAGGCTATCAGGTGGTTCAGTTCTTTTAATTTATTTAAATATTACAGAATTGTTAATGTAAGTGAATATATATTATCAGTTTATTATATATAATCTCATATTTTTCTACAATATTTTATTTTATAATGTAAGTTATATTTTTATTTTATAGTATGCTTTAGAATCATTTAAATATATATATTTCCTCTGCTCACTGATAGCTAAAATTTTATTTAAAAAAATCTTTTTTTTGATCTAATTTTTATTCGTTGAGAGATTGAATTGATATGTGGACAAATCCACATTTCTTTTTTTTCTGGCAGAAGTGATGCTAAATAATTAAAATTTGAAGAGGGAAAAATATGAAACCCATATATTTAAAGCAAGATATAAACTTGAATTTAATATTCAGGTATAGAATAATCCAGGTATGAAACTGTGGATTGTAGCTTAGTGCTAAAGAATATATGGTTTGTTTTCAAATTATTTAAGCAGATTATATCTTATAACTCACATTTTGTGCAGTGATACTTTTTTATGGCTGAATGGGCATTAAATACTAAATATTTGAATATAATACTTTATTCAAATGCAATATTTGAAGAGTTAAGTAGGAATGTGAAGCCTACATATTTAGTAGAAACTTGTTCTAAAATCCAGAAGTAAGCATTAAAATTTAATAAAATGCTTTACAAAATGCAACACAATGACTTTTAACGTTTAAAACATTATTTATAATAGTCAATTTTTATTTTCCACCTCTGGCGTATGTGTTTATAAGCATGTCCCTTAACACAATCCACTCTAGACATGTGTTTTTCTCTGGAAAAACAATAATACTCTGAATTCCTGAAGTTTGACTCTTTTAGGGGATTATAAAATATTGTCTTAGATACCTTTTAGTAACTTAAAAGGCACACTTAAAGTATTCTACAAATATCAAGATATAGCCATTTAGTTCTCTTTTTTAAGTCAATATTTTATTTGTAAGTGTTATGGTGGGGCCTTATAAAAATATATATGTATTTAATACATATACTATATGCATAGTAATATAGTTAATTGAGTGTTTAGTTTTTAAGGTGGAGGTTAAAAGTATGCTAATAAAATCATCCACATGTATATATACATGTGTGTGAATTTGTATTTATATGTATATATACTTATTTATATATACAGTATATAAACTATTCAAATAACATCAATACTTTGATTCTTCAGGTACTCTTTTATATCTTTTACTTTACGTGTCAGGAGTACTATATAAACCCAAAATTCCTTTGCAAAATATAAACGTTTTGATTTCTGATAAATCTCCCATTAACTTCCCCAGTGAATTAAAATACTGAAATGGATTAAGGTGATTGGTTCTCATAGCATTCAGCTTGAGTCATTAGTTAAGTCAAACATGCATTAGTTTTTTTGTTCATAGATCAAAAATGGGCATACTTTGGCTCATGAGCCAAATCCAACCAGCCAACTGTTTGGGTAAATAAAATCTTACTAAAGCACAGCCATACACATTTGTCTCTGTATTGCCTATGAGTGCTCTTCCCCCGACAGTAACAGAGTTGAGGAGTTACAACAAATACCATATGGTCCATAAAGTCTAAATGCTTACTATTTTTACAGAGCTTGCCCGCCTCTGCTACAGATGATTATCATACAGGGTTGTAAGATTCATCCGGTTTTTACATTATTAACAAGTCAATTATATATGTTCACAGCTGTTTCTTGTACTCAGTGTACACATTCATATACATAGTCACACAGTAACATCAACACAAACAAGCTCTATTTTTTTTTTAATTTAACACTCAATCTGGGCAGACATATAACTATTTCATTATGATAATAGTCATTATCGCTAGTTTTCCCTAAAATTGGAAACATTCTTTTCCCATAAAGTTGATCAAATATACTGAAAACTATTCCACTGTATAAATTTCTACCAGAATAAGAAATGTAGAAATACTGTTTATTTGCAAAAAAATCTCTGAAATGTGTCTTCATATGTAAAGGAAACTTTCATTAAGTGTCAAATGTTACTAATACTTTCTTTACAATATAATTCTTTCCTCACACAATGTTATTTTTTCCTAGACTCTTTCAAATTAGAGAATAATAAGATACTGGATTTGCAGATGAATTTCCCAATGATAGGCATTGAAGTGTTACAAATTTGCAGTAAAAAATCTGCTTTTTCATTTGTTGGATGTTCCATTTTAAGGATGGCATACTATAGAGGTGGCAAATTATGATTACAATTAAATGCCAGGATTCAACCAGCCCATCAGTTATATAGAATCAAAATCGTTGACAAGGAAAGGACACATTAGCATCAGCTGTACTGCATACCAATGTCATGCTCTTTATTGCTTTATACTGTCAGTAACCTCACATAGTAATTTGCTTTCTATGTTGTTCACCAATAAAATCACTTATTTAATTCAATTTATTAGTAAATTGGATCAAGAGCAAATGATAACCATCTCTTTTCAGCTTCTTAATAAACTGGTCAAATATATACATTGCTGGATATATGAGTATCATTTTCTAGATACCTAATCTACAACCAACTTCCTTCCTTTCCCTTTTATTTTATTGTGATTTATAGAGTATAATAATATATACATTGTAGTACCATGATTATATTAGAAATTAACTGCCCAAATTTAGTATAATTGAATCTGTATATTTAACAATAAAAAATATGCAAAATATAGCAAGGGTGTAGAGAAAGCGGAACCCTAGTTAGTGGGAATGTAAATTGGCTCAGCCACTATGGAAAAAAGTATGGAGGGTCCTCAGAAAACTAAAAATAGAACTACCATATGATCCAGCAATTCCACTCCTGTATATATCCAAAGAAAATAAAAACACTAATTTGAAAAGATACATGCACCCCAATGTTCATAACAGCACTATTTATCATAGCCAAGATATTGAAGAAACCCAGTGTCCACCAAAAGATGAATGAATAAAGAAGATGTGGTATGTATATACAATGGAATATTACTCAGCTATAAAAAGAATGAAATCCTGCCATTTGCAACAATGTGGATGGACCTACACAACATTACAGTTAGTGTAATAAGTCAGACAGAAAAAGACAAATACTGTATGACATCACATATGTGGAATCTTAAAAAATAAGACAAATGAACATATATAACAAAATAGAAACAGATTCACACATATAGAGAACAAACTAGTAGTTACCAGTTGGGAGAAGGAAGGGAGGAGGAGCAAGATAGGGGTAGGAAATTAAGAGGTACAAACTACTATGTATAAAATAAATAAGCTATGAGGATATATATTTTACAGCACAGGGAATATAGCCAATATTTTCTAATAACTTTAAATGGAGTATAATCTATAAAAATATTGAATCACTATTGTACAACTGAAACTAATATTGTAAATCAACTATACTTCAATTTAAAAAAATTACAACATAGCAGTCAAAATAATCATCTTAAGAATTTGTTTTCTTGGGGCTTCCCTGGTGGTGCAGTGGTTGAGAGTCCGCCTGCCGATGCAGGGGATGCGGGTTCGTGCCCCGGTCCGGGAAGATCCCACATGCTGCGGAGCGGCTGGGCCCGTGAGCCATGGCCGCTGCGTCTGTGCGTCCGGAGCCTGTGCTCCGCAACGGGAGAGGCCACAACAGTGAGAGGCCCGCGTACCGCAAAAAAAAAAAAAAAAAAATTTGTTTTCTAGCTTTGCAGAATAATTCAGCAGAGAGTTACAAAAAAGCATTCTTTTAGAAAAGTTGAGAATATAATCACCCATCACCACGGAATCACTCAAACTTGGGCCAAGTTATCAATTGTTTTATGTAGTTTGAGTCATCTATAGCTTATCCCAATATCTAAATAAAATGCAAATCAAGACCTCTGAATTCTAATAGTAGTAGCTACAAACCTTTAAGATATTCGATTTTTTAAAAAATGTGTGTATAGGAAACCTGTTCTAAGTTCACTTGCATGTAGATTTATCAGCTGCCTGGCCCCACAAGCTGCATATTTCTGAGAACAGCTAATATCTAACTATAAGGGAAAATGGCAGTGTGATTGAACCATAACAATATTCTAGTTCTGCTGACCCTAATGCTCCAGCTGCACACTGTCAGAGTTGACAGTTTCTGTGGAATCTGGTTGGATACTGAGAGAAGAGAAAGTAGAGGGACTCTGGGTCGTGAGGAAGAAGTCAAAAAAAAAAAACAAGTCTTTACCTTTCTTTCCCTCGCCCCTCTTTCTTTTTTTTTTTTGCGGTACGCGGGCCTCTCACCGTTGTGGCCTCTCCCGTTGCGGAGCACAGGCTCCGGACGCGCAGGCTCAGTGGCCATGGCTCACGGGCCCAGCCGCTCCGCGGCATGTGGGATCTTCCCAGACCAGGGCATGAACCCGTGTCCCCTGCATCGGCAGGCGGACTCTCAACCACTGCGACACCAGGGAAGCCCCCCTCCCCTCTTTTTAAAATGTATTTATTTTTTAATATTTATTGGAGTGTAGTTGATTTACAATGTGTTAGTTTCAGGTGTACAGCAAAGTGAATCAGTTATACATATATATATATATATATATATATCCACTCTTTTTTAGATTCTCTTCCTATATTGGCCATTACACAGTACTGAATAGAGTTCCCTGTGCTATACAGTAGGTCCTTATTAGTTATCTGTTTTATATACAGTAGTGTGTATATGTCAATTCCAAACTTCCAATTTATCCCTTACCCCCCGGTAACCATAAGTTTTTTTCTACACCTGTAACTCTATTTCTGTTTTGTAGATGAGTTCATTTGTACACTTTTTTTAGATTCCGCATATAAGCAGTATCATACAATGTTTGTCTTTCTATGTCTAACTTATCAATACTTCAGTATGATAATCTCTAGCTCCATCCATGTCGCAGAAAGATCTTTTTTGATCCATGTCCTAGAGTAATGAAAATAAAAACAAAAATAAACAAATGGGACCTAATTAAACTTAAAAGTTTTGCACAGCAAAGGAAACCATAAACAAAATGACAACCCTCAGGATGGGAGAAAATATTTGCAAATGAAGCAACCAATAAGGGGTTAATCTCCAAAATATACAAACAGCTCATGCAGCTCAATATCAAAAAACCAAACAACCCAATCAAAAAATGGCAAAAGATCTAAATAGACATTTCTCCAAAGAAGACATACAGATGGCTAAAAAGCCCATGAAAAGATGCTCAACATCACTAATTATCAGAGAAATGCAAATCAAAACTACAATGAGGTATCACCTCACACCAATCAGAATGGCCATTATCAAAAAATTCTACAAACAATAAATGCTGGAGAGGGTGTGAAGAAAAGGGAACCTTCCCACACTGTTGGTGGGAATGTAAATTGATACAGCCACTATGGAGAAAAGTATGAAGGTTCTTTAAAAAACTGAAAATAGAGCTACCATATGATCCAGCAATCCCACTCCTGGGCAAAATCCAAAGAAAACCATAATTAGAAAAGATACATGCACCCCAATGTTCATTGCAGCACTATTTACAATAGCCAGGTCATGGAAGCAACCTAAATGTCCATCAACAGAGGAATAGATAAAGAAGATGTGTTTCATATATACAGTGGAACATTACTCAGCCAAAAAAAAAGAGAACAAAATAATCCCCTCCCTCTTAATACTTCTAGCTCAGACGAAGAAAAAAAACACAATGGAGGCACTTCCCTGGCAGTCCAGTGGTTAAGACACTTCCACTGCAGGAGGTGCCAGTTTAATTCCTGGTTGGGGAAATAAGATCCAGCCAGGAAAAAAAAAAAAAAAACAAAAACCCACAATGGAATGAATATTTTCCCCTTCTCTTCTCTGACAGCTCTCTGTGTCAGATTTGACCTTGGAATATCACGAGGGAAAGTGTGGAGGAAGGATACTCTTTAGGAAAGTATGTAGGCAGCAGCCAGCAAAGCCTTCACTGACAAGGAACAAAGGGAATACAATTTCTAGCAGTATCATCCAAAATTAGGGCAAGCCCATAGTTTTACTTTCTGGAGGTGGGTCTGTCCTTGTCATTCTATGGTATTTTTTTTCCTAGGAAGAAGAGGTAAAACATGATTAACAAAAACTAAGAAGAGTATTATTGATTATGAGGCTTTGCCCTGACTATTTTGTTTCTCCCATTCTCCAGAAAATGCAAGCAGCATTGATTTATTATGTTTACTATCATTGGTGGAATAATAAATAGAAATAAATAAATGATAAAAAAGTAACGTAAAATGAGGCACTAGTGTTTATACCGAGCAACTCACCTTGCCAGCAATATATGTGAGCCCTAATATAAATATTCAATCATGTAAACTTCATGTTTGTGTTATTGTGAGGTGAAAAACATCAGTGAAGCTGGATGAAAGACCCAGAAGTCTGAGAATCAACTGACAGGGAATAGCATCCGAAATCACATTATTGCTGGGTTTTACTATATTTCCATGTTCATTTTAGCCAGCAAATTATTTATAGAGAATTACTTGTTTTTTATTTTTACTTTTTTTTTGTTTTTTTTGTTTGTTTTTGTTTTTGCAGTATACGGGCCTCTCACTGTTGTGGCCTCTCCCACCGCGGAGCACAGGCTCCAGACGCGCAGGCTCAGCGGCCATGGCTCACGGGCCCGGCCGCTCCACGGCATGTGGGATCTTCCCGGACCGGGGCACGAACCCATGTCCCCTGCATTGGCAGGCGGACTCTCAATCACTGTGCCACCAGGGAAGCCCTAGTTTTACTTTTTAACCATTCTAGGACACTCTGGTAGCTTCTATGAGAATGCAAAAAAAAAAAGTGTAATCTTAGCCTCTAATTTCCAGGTGCTTATAATTTATTTGGGGAAGTAAAGATAACCAATATGAAAAGACGTGTAACAAAACTGTCAAATGCTCATTTCTGAATGGTGAGATCAGGAAGTCTTGGGAAAATTAGGATTTAAGTTGGGTGTTGAAAGTTTGGTAGAACTTAATTAATAGAAAATAGCATGTTTATGGAAGGAGAAACATTGTAACAAATTTTAGTTGGCCACCTTCTAGTAGATTTTGCCTGAATTGAAAGTTTGTTTTATTTTTAATAATGTAGTAAAAACTACTAGGGGTAAAATTCTTGGCCAAAGGGCTATGACTCAAAGTGTTTCATATCCTAAAAGCATTTTAGAGCCAGGACATGACAAAGCAGCTCTTTTCTTCCCTACTAAAGTGACTGCATATGCCAAATATTCCAGATGGTATAGCTTCAAGATGGTAGACTTTCTGCCAGCCTGGGTCCCGAGTAACCATGTGAAGCATAACTCCCACCGACCCATGGTAGATGTGAACTATGAGTGGGAAATAAACGTTTGTTGTGTTAAGCTACAGAGCATTATTCTGGCTAATTAACTGAAAGAATGAATAACTGTATTCATCTAAATATAATGCAACACAAAACTATAATGAGTTAAATAATCACATTGGTAAATTCACATGTATATGTAAGAGCTAGGGTTACATTTTAGGGCTTGGAGATAGAAAGTCATAGGATAATTTTAGGCAAAACCTCAATTATCTTGTATTTGTCTATGTTCTCTATTAATCGCATGGATGTCTACCTAAGATACTGAGAGTCCTATGGTTTTGTATTTCCTTGAGTCCTCCTGAAGAAAAAAAAAGTACTAGGGATAAAATTAAAGGACTGAGCAAAGATCTTTTTTATTCACATTGAAATATGAGTTTATGAAGTGAATGAAAATATGTAGTTTTACTTTGTCACTTATTTTTTATTTAACCATCTGTAAGGATTTTTTAAAGCAAAATTTAATGTTAAATGACACCTGCCTAACTCTACAGGTCTGTCTCCCAGAATCCTCCACTTTCTTCTATGCTAACCATCCAAAACATGTAATAAGTCCCAAATCATACTTTATCTTCTTCCTGGCTTTGCTTTTGTTTAGGCTGTTTTCTTCAGTTAGCCTGTACTATTGGTCCCACCAAGATGAAGCTTTTCTCTGACCCTTTCCCTTCTCAGATGCTGAAGTATATGCATTAGGGTTCTTTACCTCTATGTGCTTGAAACACTTAGTGTACACTTTAAATATAGCATGTTTTATACCCTTGTAATTATTGGTTATGCTCAATAAGAAAGGTAGACTTTTTGTCTTGTGCACTGCTGTATGCCCAGCACATAAAACAGTACTTAAACATAGAAATTTCTCAAAATTCTATGTATTGACTAATGACTGTGACCTCCTTGTGGGTAGGGAGTGTGTTTTATTAATCTCTGGAAAGCTAGAAACTGCCATGCAGTTCCATAGGTTTCTTTGTTTGGGGTGTGTCTCACAAACATCAATAAATTGCTGTTAAGTGGATGAATAATTAGACAAATAGCTAACTTGAATCATTTAAAAGTACAAAACTAACATTTTGATGGAAAGATCACTAGCTTGAGAATCTAATTGTGCATTCTAGTACTATTCTGAGTCAAAATTGCTGAGGTACACACATCAAGTCAGTGAAGTTATTTGCATGTCAGTTTTCTCATTTGTTAAATTAAGGAAATGGACATTGTACAAGTACATTACTTGTTAGGAGCTATTTTTACACATTCACACAACACATTCTTCAGCAAAACCTCTGCTTCAAAGGTTGCTTCTTTGCTCCACAAACACGTAATTTAATACCTAATTGTCTCCACATTATAGGAAATGAGAAAGTTGTCATGGAAAGGTCATTGATGAGAATTTATTCAGCACAGCATGGCAGTTTCTGGCTTTCAAGTGCTGCTGGGATATAATCACTTCTCTAGTAGCTGAGAGGCCCTTCTAAACTTGAGTAGATTTTTCTGACCTATTTAAAATTCACTTAAATTTCTGGCATCTTTTTTGGACCATGGGGACTTAATTTGACATATGTAAATGAGATCCCCTTCACCTGGGTAGTTGCTCTTGCATATCTGTTGGTTTAATAGGCATGACTTTGAGCATTTCTTTAGTTTAGGTAGAATTTTGAGTATAAGGGTTAATCTCTTCTATTGAGGACCTGACATTTTAATGTCCTGTAGTACCTGTCTACACCAAATCATTACTGTCAAGGACAGATATTTAATAGTCTCAGCCCTGAGCTCTACTTTGGGAGGTATAGGAGGTTCTTTTTACAAAATTAAAATTATGCTTAAAGAAGAAAGTTTCCAATCCAAACAAAGTAAAATTTTAAAGTATTTTGGTACAAATGTTAGTGTTCTGATTAGTGGTTACCAACTAATAGAATTTAAAAGTCAGTGGCACACTGCAGTTATTGTAAGAAGTCTGGAAATCCATACAATCCACAGACAAAATAATTATCTAAATTCATCTTTTCTTAGATATCTATAGATGCTGTTAAAAATATAGCAAATTATGTTATAATTATTAAATCCATATTAGATCTTGTCATCTAATATTTTCTCAAGTTGTACATGTTAAGAGTAAAACCCTCATTTGGAGCACACAAAATATTTGCTACTCCTAGGTAGTCCTTATTTTAAAGTATTGAGTTCCTGAGTTCCTGAGTTCCTCAAAGTATTGAGTTTAAAGTACTGAGTGTAAAGCAAATAAATTATGATGGTATCTTGCTATGTTCATAATTATATGCATTTTATTATCTATTAGAATAAAACATAGTTACAGATTATGATATTATGGTAGTAACGTGTTATCAGAATAAGAACAATATAACATACAGGCATACCTCGGAGATTTCGTGGGTTTGGTCACAGAACACTGCAATAAAGCAAGTATTGCAATAAAGCAATTTACACAAATTTCGTTGCTTTCCCAATGCATATAAAAGTTCTGTTTACACAAAATACTGGCAAACAGAATCCAACAGCACATTAAAAGGATCACAGATCATGATCAAGTGGGGTTTATCCCAGGAATGCAAGGATTCTTCAATATACGCAAATCAATCAATGTGATACACCATATTAACAAATTGAAGCAGAAAAACCATATGATCATCTCAATAGATGCGGAAAAGGCTTTTGACAAAATTCAATACCCATTTATGATAAAAACCCTCCAGAAAGTAGGCATAGAGGGAATTTACCTCAACATAATAAAGGCCATATATGACAAACCCACAGCCAACATCGTCCTCAATGGTGAAAAACTGAAACCATTTCTACTAAGATCAGGAACAAGACAAGGTTGCCCACTCTCACCACTATTATTCAACATAGTTTTGGAAGTTTTAGCTACAGCAATCAGAGAAGAAAAAGAAATAAAAGGAATCCAAATTGGAAAAGAAGAACTAAAACTGTCACTGTTTGCAGATGGCATGATACTACACATAGAGAATCCTAAAGATGCTACCAGAAAACTACTAGAGTTAATCAATGAATATGGTAAAGTAGCAGGATACAAAATTAATGCACAGAAATCTCCTGCATTCCTATACACTAATGATGAAAATCTGAAAGTGAAATTAAAAAAACACTTCCATTTACCATTGTAACAAAAAGAATAAAATATCTAGGAATAAACCTACCTAAGGAGACAAAAGACCTGTATGCAGAAAATTATAAGACACTGATGAAAGAAATTAAAGATGATACAAATAGATGGAGAGATATACCATGTTCTTGGATTGGAAGAATCAACATTGTGAAAATGACTCTACTACCCAAAGCAATCTGGAGATTCAATGCAATCCCTTTCAAACCACCAGTGGCATTTTTCACAGAACTAGAACAAAAAATCTCACAATTTGTATGGAAACACAAAGATCCCGAATAGCCAAAGCAATCTTGGGAAAGAAAAACGGAGCTGGAGGAATCAGGCTCCCTGACTTCAGACTATACCAGAAAGCTACAGTAATCAAGACAGTATGGTACTGGCACAAAAACAGAAAAATCGATCAATGGAACAGGATAGAGAGCTCAGAGATTAACCCATGCACATATGGTCACCTTGTCTTTGATAAAGGAGGCAAGAATATACAGTGGAGAAAAGACAGCCTCTTCAATAAGTGGTGCTGGGAAAAACTGGACAGCTACATGTAAGAGAAACAAATTAGAACACTTCCTAACACCATACACAGAAATAAACTCAAAATGGATTAAAGACCTAAATGTAAGGCCAGACACTATTAAACTCTTAGAGGAAAACATAGGCAGAACACTCCATGACATAAATCACAGCAAGATCCTTTTTGATCCACCTCCTAGAGAAATGGAAATAAAAATAAACAAATGGGACCTAATGAAACTTAAAAGCTTTTGCATAGCAAAGGAAACCATAAACAAGATGAAAAGACAACCCTCAGAATGGGAGAAAATATTTGCAAATGAAGCAACTGTCAGAGGATTAATCTCCAAAATATACAAGCAGCTCATGCATCTCAATATCAGAAAAACAAACAACCAAATCCAAAAATGGGCAGAAGACCTAAATAGACATTTCTCCAAAGAAGATATGTATATCTATATGTATATTGCCAGCAAACACATGAAAGAATGCTCAACATCATTAGTCATTAGAGAAATGCAAATCAAAACTACAATGAGATATCATCTCACACCAGTCAGAATGGCCATCATAAAAAAATCTACAAACAGTGAATGCTGGAAAGGGTGTGGGGAAAAGGGAGCCCTCTTGCACTGTTGGTGGGAATGTAAATTGATACAGCCACTGGAGAGAACAGTATGGAGGTTCCTTAAAAAACTAAAAATAGAACTACCATAGGACCCAGAAATCCCACTACTGGGCATATTCCCTGAGAAAACCATAATTCAAAAAGAGTAATGTACCAAAATGTTCATTGCAGTTCTATTTACAATAGCCAGGGCATGGAAGCAAACTAAATGTCCATCAACAGATGAATGGATAAAGAATATGTGGCACATATATACAATGGAATATTACTCAGCCATAAAAAGAAACAAAATTGAGTTATTTGTAGTGAGGTGGGTGAACCTAGAGTCTGTCATACAGAGTGAAGTAAGTCAGAAAGAGAAAAAGAAATACCATATGCTAACTCATATATATGGAATCTAAGAAAAAAAAGAATGGTCATAAAGAAACTAGGGGCAAGACGGGAATAAAGACACACACCTACTAGAGAACAGACTTGAGGATATGGGGAGGAGGAATGGTAAGCTGGGACAAAGTGAGAGAGTGGCATGGACATATACACACCACCAAATGTAAAATAGATAGCTAGTGGGAAGCAGCCGCATAGCACAGGGAGATCAGCTCAGTACTTCATGACCACTTAGAGGGGTGGGATAGGGAGGGTCGGAGGGAGGGAGATGCAAGAGGGAAGAGATATGGGGATATATGTATATGTATAACTGATTCACTTTGTTACAAAGCAGAAAGTAACACACCATTGTAAAGCAATTATACTCCAATAAAGATGTTAAAAAAAATTCACACAAGAAAAAAAAAGTTCTGTTTACAATATACTATAGTCTATTAAGTGTGCAATAACATTCTGTCCAAAAAACAATGTGCATACCTTCATTAAAAATACTTTTTTGCTTATAAATGCTAACCATCATCTGATCCTTCAGTGAGTCATAATCTTTTTGCTGGTGGAGAGTTTGAAATATTGCAAGAAGTACTAAATGTGACACAGAGACAGGAAGTAAGCAAATGCTGTTAGAAAATTGCACCAATGAACTTGCTTGATGCAGGGTTGCCACAAACCTTCAATCTGTAAGAAACACAGTATCTGCAAAGTGCAAAATAGCAAAGTACAATAAAACAAAGTATGCCTGTATTGCTACTTGATCTTATTTTCACAATTCATATTTTCAAAAATATTTCTAAAATCAGGATAGGTTATAAAATCAGTGTGTATGGTAGTTTATTATCTAATATCCAATGTAAAATCAGTTATTAATTTGCTCATTTTAAAGCAGTCATTAATTTACTCATTTTCAATTTGCTAGTGTCCAGAACGTCAGGATACAGTGATAATTCTCAGGGACAGAAACCATAACAGTGTCTGCTATATAAAATTAATCTAATCTTAAAGTAATTATACCATATAATACAGGTAGCCAACACCTTAAAATGAATGAAGTGCTGTCACACTGACTTTACCAAGATGAGGAAATGAGATCTGGGTGCATGTAAAAGAAAGCCAGACTTTTGATTTTTGTTGTTGTGTCACTATAGCATGTTAGTTTATGGCCCCTTGTCAACTTTTCTTGTTTTGATACATATGAACACCAAGTGCCTTAAATCTCTAAAATGTCATTTTAAAATATACAAGTACAGTACACAAGCTGTCATTTGAAAAATGCATTGTGAACACAGATCCAGGAACATAACATCTTTCACCATCCCATTTTCCTCACTGCTGATTCTAGGTCCCCTCAGGCAATAAAAGACTCTAGAGATTCCTTAATGGAATACAACATTAGGTCACAACCTTATTAGCTTAAACAAAGAACATGGAAATTGTTCCCAGATGGATTCAGCAAGCCACCAGGCAGCAATGATACGTAATTCCCCCAAGTGACTGTTTGATGTCTCTTTTAAGATCCAATTGCCTTTTATACAGGGAATTGGGCTATCAGTCCTGTGTTATAGTTCTGCCCTTAGAGAGGCAGCAGCTGTAGTTTGGTACCTTCTCCAGAGAATTTCAAGACTTAAAGAGAAGTGAGTTCTGGGACTTCCCTGGTGGCACAGTGGTTCAGAATCCACCTGCTAATGCAGGGGACACGGGTTTGATCCATGGTCTGGGAAGATTCCACATGCCATGGAGCAACTAAGCCCATGGGCCACAACTACTGAGCCCACATACCACAACTACTGAAGCCTGTGTGCCTAGAACCCATGCTCTGCAACAAGAGAAACCACCGCAATGAGAACCCCACACACCACAACGAAGAGTAGCTGTCCCCCCACTCACTGCAACTAGAGAAAGCCCGTGCACAGCAATGAAGACCCAACACAGCCAAAAAAAAATAAACAAATAAAAAATAAATTAATTTAAAAAAAGAAGACAGGTATTCAAACAAAAAGCTGTACAGAAAAATGTAAAAAAATAGAGAGAAGTGAGTTCTGTTTCTTTGTATGTACTTGTAAGATTGTGAAAGCATAATAATATAATGTTCTCTCATAAGTTCAGAAATTTCTCCTTTTCTGACTATATTTTTTCAATTATTCAGTCTTCGATGCACAAAACCGTCACTTAACATGGTTGCATACTGGCAAATGTGATCCTTTTTAAATTCTTCATGACTTCCCTGGAATTTGATCTTTAAATTGATTAACTTATGCCAGATCTAAATGTGCCCAGATTTGTCTCATTTATCAGTCAAGCCCTCCTTAGATTCCCAGTGTTACTTTTTGCCAATCTTTTATTGTCTTTTGACAATATTGTCTCCCCATGCTGTGTCCTGTGTTTTCTTGTTTTTTGTTTTGTTTCGTTTTTAAAATCTCTCCCTCAGTCTTCTACTCGGATGAGGGCATCATGGATGCATGAATCAGCTTCAGTAGCTACAAGTACATTCTTGTCTTTGGAACATAAGTAGTTAGTGTTTAGAGGGGGGGTTCAGACCAGGAGGGGTGAGATTATAAACTATTTTCATGATAAACTAATGATCTTGAAATTTATTTTTAATATTTTGGATAAATAAAAAATTATAAAGAGCAGTGAATAATTAAGATTTGCAGTTAAGAAAAGGCACTGTCAACATTGTCAATACTGTGTTTGGAAGAAAAAGGGGAGTTTATAAAACCAATTAATCCAAGAGAGAAGTGGAAAAGTGGCCATGGCAAGTAGGGAGGGAAAGGAGGAAGTTGAATGGAGAGAGATTAAGTAGGTTGAATATATGAAATCAGACTCAAAGAGGTAAGTGAAAGAGTAGTAGCTAGGATTACCTCTTGATTCTTGCTTAAACTCTTGGGCAGATTTTGTGGATTTTCACTAAAAACCTATTTTAGAGGATGGGATAGATATTTGGGTGAAGGAAGGTGATAAATTCTAGTTAGTAGCATTTATATTTAATAGTCTTGTGGAACATAGAAGCCTAAATATTTATCAAGCAACTAGATATATTTGTGCATTTAATGATAAATAAATTCATTACTGCTTCAACCAACCATTATATCTCAGATTACCCTAAAGTCACAGTACTATCTCTATTCATAAAGATTGTTTAAGATAATTCAGCTTGATCCAAAGTAAGTGTAAGTGTGTGAGTGTTCTAGTAGTTCATATGAGAATACCTGTGTTTTAGAAGAGCAAATAATAGAAATAGTAATTGAAGTCTTCTGATCAGAGAGCCATGATTCTCAAAGTTAGGAGTTTCTGATCACCCAATGCTGATTATTCTAGCACCTCACCCAAAACCATTGATATGTCCCAGAATCGTTGACATGTAGGGTATAGCCAAAGAGAAAACATTAGTCTGTAACATGTGATTTATTACCCATGTTTATTAAGTCCTTTTGTCCAAATATACATATATATCACACCTTAATGGGATATTTGTTGCAGACAAAGTATTTTTGTTCTTTTGTTATTGGATAAACAGCTTTTGAATGAATGAGAGGAAGGAAACACACTGTATTTTCCCTCTGGTGCACTATTTCCTTGGTCTTCTGGATATATCTATTTCTGAATTCACCATTGGTGGAATACTTGAAGGGAAGTGGTCCCTTCTTGTAATCATGCCTCTTATGAGATAAAACATGTTTAAGGTAGACTTGGAAGCATTTCTAATGGCATGTTATTTTTACTAATTTCTAAGATTTATAATTGGAATGTTAAGCTGGATGTTAATAAAAATTAGATCATTAACATATACATTGCTTGAAACATGTAAATCATAAATCAACACTTTTAATTCTTGATATTAAAATCATGTTAAAGAGTATGGCAATAAAAAATAAACATTTGTTTTCCCATTAAGCAATTAACTATGTGTGTATTGAAGCATATCTAGAAAAACTTTAGTTGTTGTCTTTTTCTTTTAATGCAGATTTCCACTCTTTTATCAAATAGTATTCAATAAGCTTAACCCAATGGGGAAGATATATGCATAAATCTATTAATTATATATTAATTAAAAATAAAAGAATAGCAAAATCGAAATGCTGTCATAAAGAAATGGAGATATTAATTATGGCATGCCCACTAGAATACTATATACCCAATAAATATATTTGTGATATCATTATGATTTTTGTAATAATAATAACAAAAGCAACAATTGTTATTACAACTACTGTTACTATTTTTTAAATGTATAAATTTATTATTTTTTTTTTACTTTTGACTCCCTCCCTTCACCCATTTCTCTCACCCCTCAATTCCTGCCTCTGACAACCATTAATCCAGCCTCTGTAACTATGAGCTATTTTTTCCTTTCTTTTTCTTTTTCTTTTTTTCTTTCTTTCTTTCTTTCTGTGTTTTGGATTACACATATAAAAGAGACCATATGGTATTTGTTTTTCTCTGTCTGACTTACTTAGCATAATGTCCTCAAGGTCCATCTGTGTTGTCACAAATGGCAAGATTTCATCATATAAATAGTATTATATATCACAATTATTTTTATCCATTTTTTTCCTCATTGGACACTTAGGTAATTTCCATATCTTCACTATTGTAAATAAGGTTTCAGTAAACATGGGGTTGTATATATCTTTAGAGTTAGTGTTTTTGTTTTTCTTCAAGTAAATGCCCAGAAGTGGAATTGCTAGATCATATGGTAGTTCTATTTTTTATTTTTTGGAGGAACTTCCATACTGTTTTCTGCAGTGGCTTTACCAAATTACATTCCCAAGAACAGTGCAGAAGGATTCCCTTTTCTCTACATCCTTGCAAACACTTGTTATTTCTTGTCTTTTTGATAATAGCCCTTCTAACAGGTGAGAGGTGATATCTCATTGTGGTTTTGATTTACATTTCCCTGATAATTAATGATGTTGATCATCTTTTCATGTACTTGTTGGCCATCTGTATGTCTTCTTTGAAAAAATGTCTATTTAGATCTTCTGCCCATTTTTTAATCAGATTGTTTGTTGTTTTGGTATTGACTTGTTTGAGTTTCTTATGTATTTTGGATAGTAGCCCCTTATCAGATATATGATTTGCAAATATTTTCTCCTATTCAGTAGATTCCCTTTTAATTTTGTTGATGGTTTCCTTTGCTGTGCAAAAGCTTTTTAGTTTGATATAGTCCCACTTGTTTATTTTTGCTTTTGTTTCTTTTGCTTTTGGTATCAGATTCAAAAAATTATTGCCAAGACCTATGTCAAGGAGCTTACTGCCTATGTTTTCTTCTAGGAGTTTTATGGTTTAAGGTCTTATATTAAACTCTTTAATCCATTTTGCGTTAATTTTTTTGTGTGTAGCTTAAGATATGGCCCAGTTGTTTTATTCTTTTGCATGTGGTGTTCAATTTTCCTAACATCATTTACTGAAGAGACTGTCCTTTCTCCATTGCATATTTTTGGCTCCTTTGTCATAAATTAATTGACCATATATCTGTGGGTTTATATCTGGGCTCTCTGTTCTGTTCCATTTACCTGTGTGTCTGTTTTTATGCCAATACCATACTATTTCAATTACTATAGCTTTGTAAAATAGTTTGAAATCAGGACATGTGATGCCTCCAGCTTTATTCTTCCCTCTCAGTATTGCTTTGGCTATTCAGGGTCTTTTGTAGTTCCACACAAATTTTAGGATTATTTGTTGTGTTTCTGTGAAAAATGCCATTGGGAATTTGGTAGGGATTGCATTGAACCTATAGATTGCTTTGGGTGGTATGGACATTTTAACAATATTTGTTCTTTCTATCCATAAGCATGGAATATCTTTCCATTTATTTGTGCCTTTTTCAGTTTCTGTCATTAATGTCTTGTACTTTTCAATACACAATTCTTTCACCTCCTTGGTTAAGTTTATTCTTGGGTATTTTATTCTTTTGATGGGACCATTTTCTTAAGTTCTCTTTCTGATGGCCTGTTATTAGTGTATGGAAATGTAATAGATTTTTGTATATTAATTTTGTATCCTGCAAATTTACTGAATTTGTTTATTAGTTCTAACAGGTTTTTTTGTTTTTGTTTGTTTTTGTTTTTGTTTTTTGAGGTATGCAGGCCTCTCACTGTTGTAGCCTCTCCCATTGCGGAGCACAGGCTCTGGATGCGCAGGCTCAGCGGCCATGGCTCACGGGCCCAGCCGCTCCGTGCCATGTGGAATCTTCCCAGACCGGGGCACGAACCCACGTCCCCTGCATCGGCAGGTGGACTCTCAACCACTGCACCACCAGGGAAGCCCAGTTCTAACAGTTTTTTAATGGAGTCTTTAGGGTTTTCTATATGTAGTTTGATGTCATCAGCAAATGGTAACAGTTTTACCTCTTCCTTTCCAATTTGGATGCCTTTTATTTCTTTTTCTTGTCTAATTACTCTGACCAGGACTTCCAATACCATGTTGAATAAGAGTGGTGGAAGTGGGAATCCTTGTCTTGTTCCTGATTTTAGAGGAATAGCCTTCAGTTTTTCACCACTGAGCATGATATAAGCTGTGAGTTTGTCATGTATGGCCTTTATTATATTGAGGTATGTTTCTTCTGTAGCCACTTTATTGGTTTTTATCACAATTGGGTGTTGAATCATCAAATGCTTTTTCTGCATCTATTGAAATTATTATATAATTTTTATTCTTCATTTTGTTAATGTGATGTATCACACTGACTGATTTACGGATGTTGAACCATCTTGGCATCCCTGGAATAAATCACACTTGATCATGGTGTATGATCTTTTAATGTATTATTGAATTTGGTCTGCTAACATTTTGTTGAGGATTTTTGCATCTATGTTCATCAGTGATATTGGCTTATAATTCTCTTTTCTTGTAGTATCCTTGTCTGGTTTTGGTATCAGGGTAATGCTGGCCTCATAGAATGAGTTCGGAAGAGTTCCTCCTCTTCTATTTTTAAGAAGAGTTTAAGAAGGATCACTATTAATTCTTTGGATGTTTAGTAGAATTCCCCTGTGAATTGTTCTGGTCCTGGACTTTGGGAGTTTTTCATTGCTGGTTCGATTTCATTACTAGGAATTGATCTGTTCAGATATTCTGTCATGATGATTTAGTCTAGGTAGGTTGTATGTTTCTGGGAGTTTATCCATTTCTTCTAGGTTAGCCAATTTGTTGGCATGTAATTGTTCATTGTAGTCTCTTATGATCCTTTGTATTTCTGTGATTTCAGTTGTAATATCTCCTCTTTCATTTCTGATTTTATTTATTTGAGTTTTTTTCTCCTGTTTTCTTGCTGAGTCTAGCTATTTTCTTGTCAATTTTGTTTATCTTTTCAAAGAACCAGCTTTTAGTTTCATGGACCTTCTCTACTGTCTTTTTTTCTCTATTTCATATTTCTGCCCTAATCTTTGTTATTTTCTTTCTTCTACTAACTCTGGGCTTAATTTGTACTATTTAGTGTAAAGCTCCTTAAAGTGCAAAGTTAGGTTGTTTATTTGAGACTTTACTTGTTTCTTGTCACTATGAACTTCCCTCTTAGAACTGCTTTTGCCGTATCCCACAAATTTGGATATATTGTATTTCCATTTTCATTTGTCTCAAGGTATTTTTTTTAAATTTCTCTTTTAATTTCTTCTTTGACCCATTAGTTGTTCAGTAGCATGTTGTTAAATCTCCACATATTTGTGAATTTTCTAGTTTTCTTCATGTAATTAATTTTTAGTTCAGACTATTGTGGTTGGAAAAGATGCTTGGTATTTCAATCTTCTTAAATTTATTAAGACCTGTTTAGTGGCCTACCATGTGATCTATCTTGGAAAATGTTTTATGGGACATTTGGGAAGAATGTGTATTCTGTTGCTTTTAGATAGCATGTTCTTTATGTCATCTGGTCTAATATGTCATTTAAGTCCTATGTTTCCTTATTGATTTTCTATCTGGATGATGTATCCATTGATGTCAGGAGGGTGTTAAGGTCCCCTACTCTTCTTGTGTTGCTGTTCATTTCTCCCTTTAGGTTTATTGATATTTGCTTTATAGATTTAGGTGCTCCTATGTTGGATAAATAAATATTTACAAATGTTGTATCCTCTTGTTGGACTGACCCCTTTATCATTATGTAATACTCATCCTTGTCTCTTATTCCAGTCTTTGTTTTAAAGTTTATTTTGTCTGATATAAGTATAGCTATGCCAGCTTTCTTCTGATTTCCATTTATATGGAATATCTTTTTTTACCTCTTTATTTTCAGTCTACATGTGTCCTTCCATCTAAAGTGAGTCTCTTGTAGGCAGCACATAAATGTGTCTTATATTTTTTTATCCATTCAGCCATTCTATGTCCTTTGATTGGACAGTTCAAGCCATTATTTACTTTTAAAGTAATTTTTGGCAGGCATGTACTTTATTATCATTTTGTTAATTATTTTCTGGCTGTTTTTGTAGTTTCTCTCTGTTCCTTTCTTTTCTCTTGCTCTCTTTCTTTGTGGTCTGATGACTTTCTTTTGTGGTATGCTTAGATTTCTTTCTTTTTATCTTTTGTGTATTTAGAGTTTTGCTTTGTGGTTACCATGGGCCTTACATATAACGATTTATATTAACGGTCTATTTCAAGTTGATAACAATGTGATTTTTATCCCATTCTAAAGTGCAACATTTTTCTACCCCCTCATGTATCTTTTTGATGTCACATTTTACATCTTTTTATTATTGTATCCTTAACTAATTGTTGTAATGACAGTTTTTACTACTTTTTCTGTTAAAACCTTCATTCTCGCTCATAAGTGATTAATCCATTACCTTTGATATGTTTTCCTTTCCAGTGAAATTTACTCTTTCCTGTGTTATCTTATAAGTAATTAGTAACCAAAAAACATTTTCCTTATATTTTTAAAAACATTCTCCATAATAAAAAATAAATTAAAAACAATGCAAAAGTATATTAAATTAAATGAGTACATTTCTGAAATTTATCACCTTCAATACATCCTGCAGGTAAGCAAAATTCATATAAATTGCCTTTCAAGCATTACATTAAAATATTAAAGAACATAACACATTTTATTTTCTTACAGGTATGTTAACTTATAAATATAAGATAGCTTTTTTTATATGTGAACAGTTTCTTTTCCCCCATTTCAAGATTTCATTTTTAATGAGCTCTTGACAAAGTTTGACAGACATGCTTGGCATGTTCTCCCAGTGTGAAAACAGTATGTCCCCCACTTTGTGGCTGACTTCTTTTCAAACATGTAGCAGCCTATACCTCAAAAAACAAACAGAAATGAGATATATCTGGTTACATTCAATGCCACAGTGCAAATGGATTCTAAATAAAAATGAGGACAAATTCATATTATGTTTGACTACATGAGTGACCAGTAGATAATTCACATCCCATTTATTTTACAATTTCAACATTTTAAACATTTAAAGGGCTTATCTTTGGATGGTCACTAAAATGTGAAGTGAGGCAGACAAGCTGAATTTAAAAGTATACCTTGATAAAGTTTATTAATCATTATATGTGAGGAAAACATGGTGAGATATAAATATTTTTGGTAGAAATACCAGAATAGCAGTTTGATATGCCTATAATAGTAAAAGAGAGCAGTTTATAGATCAGAATGTGACTATGATTGTTTTCATTCTTTTCTTGCTAGGCACAGGGGATCCACTGGTGAGCAATAACAGCAACGAAAATGTCACACTTTCTGCTTTCTTGTACTTATAGTTCATTGAAAGAGACAGACTTACTCAAATTAAAAAAGAAAATAGTGTGTTTCTCAAAAGATTTGATACCAGGGCTCTAAGAGAAAGGATCAGCATATTATTGTATCTCAAAATTGTCAAAGGTGTTATAAAAAGCCTCTTTGAGCAAGGGATTCTTATCCAGCTAAGTCAGGTGAAGAGGAGGTTCAGTGGCATTTTAGACCCAGGGAATGTTATGTTCAAATGTTATGGTTCTATTAGGAAGAGTAAGGGTTCAGGACTGGGGGAGTTGACACAGATTTGTATTTTCAAAATAAATTAATAGGTAAGATACATATTACATATCTGCACATGTATGTATGTATGTGTATGTGTGTATCCTTGCCTTGTTTATTTCTTTAATAGCTGAGTGCTACTGATATAATACATTTCAAAACCACATATTTACATATTTAGCAGTTTCTTCTTTGAAAACTGTTATAACTGAGAAGATAAACATAGTTAAGCATTATGGAATTAAATGAGCTTATTTAATGTGTCCCTGTTGTGTTAGGAGAAAAAGACTTTCTAAAGATAGACTTTAAGATAGTCTTACCATTCCAATTTGTGAACATGAAATTTCTTTCCTTTGTAAGGGAATGCATTTTCCCCTTAAATTATATGGAAATTAGTGAACCAGAATATTATTTTCTTTATATTTGTGGAGTCCTTAAAAATTATCAAAATTGTTGCATTTCCATGGCTTCCTTCTTAGCTAATTCTTAAAACTGCAAACAAGCAAAAAGGGATAATTGTGAGATTGCTTTTCATTAATTGACTTTATCCAAAGTGAGAGTTGTATTTTTATTTTTAATAGATCCTTGAAAGTTTATTAATAAGTACTGGATTCCCAGCTGATTGTTTATTTGAAACTTATGAACTGAAGAAATTCAGAAAAACCTATAAAAAGCATTATGTCATCAAAGCCTGCTGTGATTGTTTATTCTTGTATTCTTTCACACCAAGTTCATGTTTTTACTTGGCAACAACACTGAAACAAATCTGTTGAAAAATGATAAATGGCACTACCTAGGAAACAATTAAGTTCCCACCATGAAAATTTCAGAAGACTTTTAACTTTATATACTTTTTACTTAATCTTCATAAGTGTACACGAAATCTTGTTGTTCATATAATTTTGTCCTACTGACAAGGATTCAATCAATTCACCTAAGAAAATATACTAGTTAAGCTGTCTAAATATCTTTAAACTGTTAAAGATTAAGCCAATTTCTACAGCAAATGTCCTAATCAAGTGTTCAACCTGAAAATGGTCAATGTGTTTGACAAAGAGTGAAGGATTAGTTTTATTAAACTATAGAAAAGTAAATGATCCAGTTTATTATCAATTAGATATATAAGACTATAATGTCTCTTCATGGGAATAGGCAATATTATATAATGTTAAATGTGAAAAGTCTAGTTATATTTTTATATAGAAAGCACTGTCCCCCCACACACACATAATATTTCCTTTTTAAATCAACATGTAGGTACAATTTATATACCATAATCCTAACATATTTTAATTTTTCATGACTTTTAACAAATACATACACCTGTGTAAATGTCACTCCAATTTTAATATAGAATATTAATCTCTCTCCAGAAAATTTACTCACACTTTTTGCAGTCAGTCTTCCCACTGTGCCCTGACCATTCACTCCAGGTGACCAATAATTGGATTAGTTTGCATGCTGTAGATGTTCATGTACTTTAATCAGATAATGTTTACTAATCTGTGTTCACTGTCTTTCACTCAATATGATATATGTGAAATTCATTCACATTGTTGAATGAATCAGTTGTCTGTTCCTTCTTATGGTTGAGTGGTAGCCCACTGTATGAAAATACCAAAATAAATGTATCTATTCACTGGTAATGATATATGATAGTACAATATTTGTGTGTGTATGTACATGTTGTATACACACACAAGCACACACACACACTTTGTGCAAATCATCTCATATGTGAGTATATAAATGTTCTAATTTCTCATTTTGTGTCAGTTAGTGACATTGTGTGAAAATTCCAATTCCCAAAAGAAAGTGAAATTCAAAATAATACTGATCAACAAATATATCTATGGCAATGATGTGATTTTATTTAGTCCAATTTTTTTCCTGTTAAATTTAATTAACTAGATTTCTAATGTATCTAAACCTACATCTGCTTGTTATTCCCAATATCTAATACTATTTATGTTTCTTCCCTTCAAAATGCCTAATCACATTAAAATAATCTGTATTCATATAATCCAGCATATTACCATATCTTCTATTTATTTCACTTAATAGTTTACCAAGGATAATATAAAAATTACATAAACCATAATTAATTGTGAAATTAGAGTTTATCAACTTTATCAGCTCTACATTTATATGTTTAGACCTTAGTATATTTATATTCTGTTCTGGGACTATAGTAACATCTTTTTCTCATTACTTACAATTTGAATCTAAAAGTTTATTATCAACAAATAGCATTTATTATTGTTATCATGAAAATAGTTATTACTGAACCAAGTAATGGTCCTGTAAGAAATGAAAATAGAATCTTAGGTCGTTAAAACTGTGTTTCTTAAAGGAGAATCAATGCAAATATTAGATTCAAATGAATTTGCTTTTCTTAAATTTTATCAATTGTACAACTTATGCACTTAACTATCACAATATACTTTCTATACATACTGCCTATAAAACAAAATTTAGTGACTAATTTTGTCATAAAGAAATATTTGAATGCAAAAATAATGAGAATAAAACTTGAGTTCATTAGTTCTAAATATATTGTGCCTAAAATTATATATTATATATACTATAATACTATATATAATAAATAGGAAAGGTATATAAATTCCACATATGTAACATAGTATTTTATTTCACTTTACATTATATGTGTCCATGACTTGTGATATAATTAGGTAGCTACAATAAAATTAAAATACTTCATATAATATTTCCAGAAAAGTATTTTAAAATAAAGCATTTTTAAAGGATTTAAACATCATAAAATTCTCATATTAATAGACATAGAGACTTTAAATCACCTTTTGAATTTCCTACTGACCTTGTCACTGTATTTTTAAGATAAAAGTATAAGAACTGTCATATTGGATTTTTCAAGGAACATATTCTGTCTATCAGAGGGCATTTCCTGAGACAGTTGGGACAGTGCCTTACAAAATATCTACTCTCCCTTCAAAGATAATACTTATTTTTGGTTTGCTTCCAAAAGAATTTCACTTAGCTACCATTCAAATTGCAAGCAAAAGAAAATCTAGAAGTATAATATCTGACATAGACAAATAAGTTTTAGGGGACATAAATTATTTTACTGAAATTATTAGTTTTATAGGCAATTCATAGATTGTCTTTTAAACTCCGAGAGCCAACTGATAAGAATTTTTCTCATTTTTAAACTTACAAAATAAGAAAATAAACTTCTTTTTTAATCCACTTGACAAAATATTATATTTTGCAAATATTAATTATGTAAAGTGTAATTATAAGTACTGTGGAGCAAATATATATGTATTTTCAGATTCCACTTACTGATAAAATGTGACAGTTAATGATTTTGTATCTATTTAATAGGTAAAGTTTGCAATCTGCCTATTTTTTTATTGTGAGAATTCTATCTTGAAACAAGTTTTAAAGTATTCTAAACCAATTGTGTACCTGGAGAAATATGTCATCTGTTTGCTTAACTCACAAGTCCAAAATTTAATAAGAGAGAGAGATTTTTTTTCAGGGGTGAAGCCTGAGGATTCTTTGGACATAGTGTTGGTTCCAGGCTTTAACTGTTATAATGATTAAAGATAGAAGTTATTGCATTGATGTTTACTTGAATATTTCATCATTTGAGACAGATCTCTTTCTTTGTGAGGTGATTAAGGTGAGGATGTACATCAGTGATGTTGTGGAATGCTAAGATAGGACTCCTGTTTTAGTTAGTAGTCAAATAACTCTGATCCATCTGGCAATTCATGAGTGGTGAATGGATTTAAAAAGAAAACTGTTAGTACACAATTGAGAGCCCCTTGCAGTATGTAGTCACCAAAACTTGAATATCAATGTTTCATGGAGAGTCATCTTCCATCCTCTCCTAAAAGAACTAAAAAACCAACTAAATTGGTTCTCTGAGGCACTGCCAAGATTTCCTTCAGAATGAAGTATTTTACTAGACAGAATGGAATCCAGCTTGGGTGGACAAATGGCTATATTCTTTACCAGATACTCCTGAAATACTTACATGACACAATAAAATATAAATTATCTTTAACTGTAGCCTCAATTTGTAGGAGTAAGTTAGGGGGGTAAAGAAGCAAATACGTAGATATTCTGCTACAATAAAATTCTTCTACAAAGTATGTTTTACAATCATTCAGAGTATAATGACAGAAAAAAAGGTGGTACATTTCATACATTTTTGAAAGCTACTTTCAGAATGAAAAAGGACTATAGGGTGTATTTGGTTTTAAAAGCTGAGAGGAGAAAAACCAGATTTTCCTTTAAAGGTATAGCACCACTTATTTATATACCTGTGTATTTGTGTATGCATATTATTGACAAGTAAACTTGTACTTAGCTTACTGGTTAGTGTTAATGCTAATAAGCCCTCTTATTTGGATTTTAGGAATAATATGAATTTTAAAATATTTTACTGTGCTATACGTTTTAAAATTTAGAATAAGCATCATCTGAATATTTGATTTAATTTTCTTTCTCTGAATAGAACTAATTATTGGTTATGCTATCAGCAGTTTCAACTAAGGAAGATATTGATGTTTTATATTATTTTCTGACCCTTTTGAAAAAATAAAAATATTTAAAACATTAGATTTTTGAGTGATTTAAATTTCCACTCAAATTGCATTACAGTCACATTAGCGTTGCTTGAGAATGTCTTAAAATTTCAGAATCTCAGGCCCCAGCCAAAACCTACTGAATCAGAGTCTGCACTTTGACAGGTGATTCGAATATATACTATTCAGATTTGAAACACACATATTCAATAGTCTCTAGCTGGTTTAATAACTCTGGTAACTGAAGAAAAGGAATATCTTCATATGTGAATTTGGCGTCACTGAAACACAAAACAAACAACCACCGCACCAGCAAAAAGACATTGAGGGGGATGGGAAGAATCCATTTTTGAAACGGTTTTACTTCCCACTTATAATATTCTATCAGTTTCAGATTCCTGAATAATACTGTGAACAAAGGTGGAATCCTGAATGTCTCATTGTAGGAGTCAATAATTCTTTCTAAACTTTTAACACTGATGGCTACACTTGACTGGAGAGAAACCTCAGATTTTTAATCTTACCATATACAGAAAAATAACCAGTTTCAAGGATACAAAGTCAATCAAGGATTCATTATACTCTTAGGGCTTTTATGCAGCTTCTCTCATTTCGATGACCTATAAATTCATCAAAGTATACTGGACTATGCCAATTAATTATGCGATTTGTCCCTCTCTGTTATCCGCACCATAATCATGCATCCATTGCTTCAGTCCATAAGAAATTATTGAGAGTCTGTCACAAATTGGTACTTTGGTCAGTGGGGGGTCCTGGATATCCAAAGAGCTCCTGTTTGGGCAATTACTGACACAGCGGAACTTTGCTGTGTGCTTGAAAAACAAAAAGCAGACTTGGCTCCTTTAGGATTCAACCCTATTTTAAGTCTGTACGGTACAAAAGATAAGTAGGAAAATTATAATTAGAATTTAGTTTAGAGAAATGTCAAGTTCTTTCCAGAAGTTATTATACCATGTTATTTAAATGCTTATTTTTGCTGCATATTTCCACCGGTAAAACAAATATTTTTCTTTTTATTGTGACCACAAATTATAATAAAATCAGTTAATGCAGATAAAAATGTAGGTTGTTTCATCTTTAAAAAGGCTTTGGCCTCAATATTGGATCTAGTTATTTTCTTGTTTTATTTTGAGACTAGATGTCAATAAATGAGTTAATCATACTCCTAGTTCATAGCACATCATTATCATTCACTTATGTAAGACCTCACTCTTTTTTTTTGTTTGTTTGTTTGTTTTTGCGGTACGCGGGCCTCTCACTGTTGTGGCCTCTCCCGTTGCGGAGCACAGGCTCCGGACGCGCAGGGTCAGTGGCCATGGCTCACAGGCCCAGCCGCTCCGCGGCATGTGGGTTCTTCCTGGACCGGGGCACGAACCCGCGTCCACCTGCATCGGCAGGCAGACTCTCAACCACTGCGCCACCAAGGAAGCCCCCTCACTCTGTTTTGATCTATTTTTTCATACTATTCTTACTCATTTAATGAATGTTCTTAAATATACATGTGCTGTACAGTAAAGGTACATTGCATACCTTATTTTATTGCACTTCGCAGACATTGCATTTTTAACAAAATTGAAGGTTTGTGGCAACCCTGCATCAAGCAGGTCTAAGTAACATTTTTCCAACAGCATTTGCTCGCTTCATGTTTCTGTCACATTTTGGTTATTCTTACAGTATTTCAAACTTGTTCATTATTATATTTGTTATGTTTGTCTATGATCAGTGATCTTTGATGTTACTATTGTTTGGGGGCTCCACAAACAGCGTCCATATAAGACGGCAAAATTAATTGATAAATGCCTGTGTTCTGACTGTTCCACTGACAATCTCCCTCATCTCTTTC
>NW_006799724.1:1055142-1065425 GCF_000442215.2 Lipotes vexillifer
TCTTTCCCTCTCCTTTGACCTCCCTATTCCCTGAGAAACAACAGTATTGAAATTAGGCAAATGAATAACCCTACAATGGCCTCTAAGTGTTCAAATAAAGAGTTACATGTCTCTCACTTTAAATCAAAAGCTAGAAATGATTAAGCTTAGACCAGTTTGTCTCATTACTGCTTTTCCTAACTCTGATCACATAAAAAAGTGATGTCTGCCAGGCTTCTATACTGAAATTTCTGTATAGTTCCTTATGTAAGTAAGAGTCTTGTGGGGAAATATTTTGAAACCACATAAACTTCTGTTTTTCATTAACCTTTCATCCCCTTATTTTATTATCTATTGATTCTTGCCTAAACCAATTATTACCGTGATGTTTGTGAAATGGTGATTTTCCTGATTCCAAAATCATTTCTTCATTTAGTAGTTTGTATCATACTATTAAAAAAGGGTTTTTTCTTCTCCAATGTTTTTTTTACTCATATACCTATTTATATTAATATATATTCATGGATTCCTATTTTATCCAATGCTTTCTATTAAATTTCATTACTTACTTAATGCTAAACATGTCCAGTATTTGACCAGTGGATGACTGTTCAATCTGGCTTCTATTTATTCTGACATGTTCTGTAATTCTTCAGGCAGTTCCTCTCTGGCTGGCACAACATGATATTCCAGGCTTACCTTTCCTTTTCTGCCCTTAACCCTAGAATTATCCATTTACCCAAGATGCCCTGGTGATTGATAAAAGCACAAAGATCTGGGAGCTAGGTATGTTGTTTCCTACTGGATGCCACTGCTTCTAAGCTGTCTCAGTAAACAGAGCTAGAAAATGCATTCTCTCTCTCTTTCTCTCTGATCTATCTCTATCTCTCTATCACTCTTTTGAGTTCATACACATATATTCAATCTAGTCCAATATCCAGCAAAGAGGGTTCAATCGAGTTTTACCTATTTTCTTAATTGTTTTTCATGTGAGCTGCTCCATTTCATTTTAAAATAATCTGTAGAATTTATTTGAGGCCTGATATAAAGAGAGCTATCTCCAGAGAAGATTTGTGTTTGCTTTGTGAGGAGCTCAGGGGCACCATGAATCTAGGATCTGTGAATCTTGTCATTAAAATTTCTAAGGAAAATTTTAAATTCCAGTCCTGTTAAGGAATCGTTTTTTGTTGGTGGTGTCAAGACTGAGATCACCTATGGTTTACTCTGACCCTGATAATAAAAGTTTTTTCAATCCAGTCTTTGTGGGAGGAGGGTAACCTGTGAGACTTTCAATTGGGCAGGCCCAGAGCTGTGATTTCTACCTGCATATCTTAATAAGGGGTCAGAGACTAAATCTAAGTTTGTGAAATATCCAAAAAACACTCACGGCAAAAGTTGCTTTTTGCATTTATTTCCTCTCTGGGTTCTTTTGCTACTTTACTTATTTTTCTGTAGATTTCTCACCATCTTATCACCTTTGCAATGCTTTTGAGAGGAGGTTTTGATATTTTATCCAACTTTTAAGTTCATTTCCAGTGGAAGCATTAGCCCTAATAATTTGATAATCTCATTCAAAGAAATAGCAGTTTTGATCTCAATTCTCCTATATAAATTTTCCTTGTAAGAGGTTCTATTTACATGAACTTATAAATTACCTCTGAATGAAACTAGATTCCTACACAATCCAAGATAATGTTTGGCTATACTTTGATTTTCATCATATACAATAAAGTTTCTAACAGTAGAACCAAAGTGATACTTTAAAGTTATATTGTCATTTTAATAGTTTCATTGAGTTATACTTTGTAAACCATACAATCCACACATTTATAGTTTATATTGAGTAGTTTTTAGTATATTCACAATGTTGTACAACCATCACCATAATCTAATTTTAGAACTTTTGATTTACCTCCAAAAGAGAAATCATATTAGCAGGTATTCCCTCCCACCAGTTACCCAGCCCTAGGCAATCACAACCCACTTTCTTTCTCTGTAGATTTGTCTATTCTAGACTTGTCATATAAATGGAATTGTACAATATGTTGTTTTTTGTGACTGACTTATTTTGCTTAGCAAACATTTTCTCCCATTCCGTAGGGTCTCTTTTCACATTTTTACTTATGTTATCATTTTCGTAATAAAAATGAATTTTTAAAAATTCTGTTGATGTTCAGCTTACCTGTCTTTTTCTTGTCACTTGAGTTTTTAGTGTTCTACCTCAAAAGGCTTTAATCAAGGTCATAGAGATGTATTCTTTTGTTTTCTTCTAAGGCTTTATAATTTTAGCTCTTACATTATGATCTATGATCTACTTTTAGTTAATTGTTGTGTATGATGTAAGATAGAGGTACTACTTCACTGATTTGCACGTGAATATCTGGTAGTTCGGTTTCTTGAAAAAAATTTTTTCTCCACTGAATTGTTTTTGCACCCTTGTAGAAAATCAAGGTAAGGAAGTCTCCCTCTATTCTTAGTCTGGGTAGTGTACTTATGATGAAGAAGTATGGAATTTTGTCAAATACTTGTTCTGCATTTATTGAGATGATCTTGTGCTTTTTGTCATTTATTCTGTTAAAATGATGTATTACACTGATTGTTTTTATGATGATAAACCACTCTTACATTCCTGAGATATATCCTAGTACTTGGTCATAGTGTCCAATACATTTTATGTCTTACTTGATTCTGTATACTTATAGTTTGTTGGGGAATTTTACATCTATATTCCTAAGAAATATTGGTCTGTACTTTTCTTTGATGTCTTTGTCTGGTATAGGATCTGAGTGATACTGGCCTCATGCAGTAAGTTGGGAAGTTTTCACTTCTCTTCTATTTTCTGGAAGTTTGTGAAGAAGTGGTGTTAATTCTTTCAATGTTCAGTAACCTTCACCAGGAGAACCATCAGAGTCTGGGCTTTTCTTTGTTCATTGTTTGAAAATTACTAATTAATTTCTTTATATGTTTTACATATATCCAGATTTTCTATTTCTTCTTGAGTGAGTTGTAGCAGTTTGTGTCTTCATGAGATTTGTCCATTTCAGCAAAGTTATCTAATATGTTGACATATTGTATGACTTTGTAAACTTTAATATTTCTGTAAACTGATAGTGATGTCTTCTCTTTCATTCCCGATTTAGTAATTTGATCCTCTTCTCCATTTTCTTGGTAAATCTAGCTAAAAGTTTGCCAATTTCATTGATTTTTTTTTTTCAAAGAACTAATTTTTGGGGGGGTTTTGTCTATGTTTTATCTATTTTCTATTTACTTAATTCTGCATGAATCTTTGCTGCATGAATCTTTGCTGTTTCCTCATAACATTTTTCTCCCTTACAGCCTCTTGTTTTTTCTTCAGAAAACATAGCATGGTTTGTAATTATTTTATATCCTTGTAATTTTGTGCTTATTTTATTCTTTATTGTTCATCCAACCCCACCAGATTGTAAGCTCCATGAAGACAAGGACCACATATAACTTTTTTCTCCATTTTTCATCATTTCAGTGAGAGGAAAATTCAAAATACTAAGGTATAGACTGGAGTAAAAGATTTCATTGCTCTTTTCTTCACAACAAATGTAATACTAAGCAATATTTCTTAATTCATCTTCTTCCAGACCTCTGATAGTTTGGGGTCTCAAGAGCTCATTGCTGCTTGGTAAGCAAAAGCTGGCAAAGAGAAAAGGTTACCTATACCTCACAATTCAGTCCCTGTAGTCAAAATGGGGAGAAGTTCTGACCCTTCCATTACACAGGTCAGAAATTGTGAATCTTTGGTAACACAATCACAGCTCTCTTAACTCACTGGGGACATTATGGGGTAAGTGTCCTATTTTTCTAAGATGGACACCTAGCAAATAAACCAGCAGAATTTCTTAAAAAAAAAAAAAAAGTAAAAAGAAAAGTACATTTATCAGAAAAATTTCAGGCATTTCATACCTTCTTTCTGCTTTATAACTATTTTCTTTTCTTTAAAACTTCTTCATAACTATTATGTTATATAGTCTATTGCCTTGACAAAAGCATTGTGTTCTTGTTTACTTTTCTTGTAAGTTGACAAGAGGCAAAGTTTGTTGGTTCTCTCTGCCTCACTTTAAGAGGAAAATTTATTACTTGTGGTTGTTGGAAAATATTCAGGGATGCTGTTGAGGGGGAGAGTACCTCATAGTATAGGCATTTAGTGAATATTTGTTTAGTGAATGAATAACTGAGAGCCCTTTGGAGCTATGTAACTAGGGAGACATAATGACCTTTGAAAAATCCTTTTACATCTCTAGATTTATGTCTTCCTCTTTAAAATAAAGAGATTGGGTCATATAATAGTAACATTACTTAATGATTTGCTCGTCAAAGAATTGCTTTCAGTGTTTTTCCCTTCTAATTTTAAAACATAAAACTGTAAAATCATGCTCTACTGAGGAAGACACATGATGAAATTTTTTAAAGATGATGCATTGATATAATAGGAAAATAAAACTTAAGCATATGAGCTATCCATTCATTCTGCTTGCAAAAAAAAGTTGGATGCAACTGAACCCAAAGATGAGGAAGCAGTTAGCTCCTCTCTGTTACTTCCCCTCCCTTGAACTGTCATTATTATGACACATTTTCTGTCCATTGACAATAGAATGAATTAAGTTTGAAACCATAGTCAGAAAAATGATTTTCACATATATATATATTGAATTATCTTAAGGATACATTTTCATTTTAAAAACTACCTTGAAGAAAGAAGTGTTGAGGGAGTTATTATATATTACCTGCCCAGGTGGCTCTAATCAATTTCTTTTTCCAGCTTAAAACTTCTGATGGCTTCCCATTGTCTATAGAACAAAGATCTTCTATATTATCATGACATACAAGCCTTCCCAGCCTCAGACCAGGGCGTCTCCCCAGTTTTGTTTTCTGAGTATTTCTTCACAAACTCTCTGCAGCTCTCAACAACTTACCATTCCCAGCACACTCCAGGAATTTTCAGCTTCATGTCTTACTTCCTACTGTTCCTTCTGACAAATGTTCTCCTCCTGAGTTGGAGTCTGTTAATTCTTTAAAGTTCCACTTGCTGCCATCTCTTTTCATTCTTCCCTGATTTTTTTTTTTTTTTTTTTTTGCCTTGTTGAGTTACATGAATGATTTCTCTCTCATTTGTGGTCTGATAGTAGTTATGGCATGGCATTATAACCATCTCCCAGGATTTTCTCCTACCCTACTAGTTTGCTGAGAAAGGAACAATTTGGTTTTCATGTTTGCATTACACACCTTCTTTTGTTCTTAACATATAGCAGGTACTCAATTTTTTTTTTGGTGTTAAATTGAACCGCATACCTTCAGGCTTATAAATTAATGGTCAGGGCTTCAAAGCTGGGATAACCAGATGTGGTTTTAAATCTTAATGTTGCTACCCAGTACCTCTAAAATTTAGAAGAGCTGCTTAATCTCTTTGTGTCTCCCTCCTCTAATCTATAAATTAGGAGTAAGAATACCTATCCTGGAGGATTTTCACAAGGAATAATTCAGAAATGCCTAGCATGGTTCTTAGCACACTGTAGTTGTTTAATAACAGTGAAATATCTCCTGGGGAAAGAAAACAAGGACAGACAATGAGTGACAGTGTGGCAGAGCCTGTTCTTCATGGGATGCCTGTTACTGAAAACAAGGAGCTTCCTAAGCAGGGGCAGCCACCCAGGCCAGAAATCCATCCATGTTCACAAAGCTAGGGGAGCTGCTTGTGCACACGTCTAGTTACAGACACTGGGGAATAATTCATGGCGGGCAAGATGTAGAGTCAGTACTTCAGAGAGAAAAGTAATAAGTAGAGTTGGTTTATAATGGGGATTTATGGTTAAAATCAGTGACTATATACATTAATTCTATAGAACTTTTAGATGGAGTCCTCAAAGTAAGATTTGATAAACTCATTCTTTATAAATTATTTAAGTATAAATATATGATAGAATTGTGTTATTAAAATCAATGTGACTTTTGATCTTGGAATCGAAATTTTTTTTTTTAACCTATAGGTTTTGTGACACAGGCTGTCACCATCTCTGCTTGAGCAATTGTAAAACTGTTTTAACAAGCTTCCCTACTCCCAATCTCTCTTCTTAATTATCATAAGTAACCCAAACAACTGTCAACTCCTTACTGTGCCACACACTTTGTGATCATGCTTTTACCTCCCTCTCTGTGCTTTTTTTTTTAAATACAGTCTGCCTAGTACTTTAAACCCTAATAATGTCCTCCTGCTTTTGTTCCCTGACCCTCAGCAAGTTTGTTCAAGCCTCTGTGACTATGTATCTCTTTTTGCAGGGAACCTCTTCAGACATTTCTTTTCTTGGATAATTGCTACTGCTTCTTTGCAGCTCAGTTCAGTTGTCACCTTCTCCAGAAGCCTCCCTTGACCCTGAAGTACTCCAAAGGATCCTGTAAAATCTTTACCATAGCACTTAATGTTACTAGGTTGCCACCATCACTTTTTGTGGCCCTCTAGCTCACTAGCTCTCATATTCCTCTATTCCAGGAACCCTGTTTATCCTTCTTCGTAAGCAAAGAATCTAGCATACTCCTTGGTAAACAGTAGGTCAAGCACAGAACTGGGTGATCACCTCTATGTCCTGAATAATATAGCTTATGAGGTAATTACCTAATTCAGTCTCCAAATTATACCATATTTTCCAGCCTTAGTTTGACTTATTTTAATGTTTCTTATGGTTACATCAGATATGATAATTTATTTTCTTTTAGAAATAGTATTCACTTCACATTTCATATTGACTACCATTTTCATATTTTTTTTTCAGACTTCTATGATTTTTCAGTCTGATAGTCTTGGTATTTAAAAAGAGAAGGTTAAAATCGTTTGTGGCACATACTAATATACTAAAAGGTACAATCCTAGTAGTGACTGTTCCTAAAGACAGAGAGAGACAGAGACAGAGAGAGCTAGGTTGATAGCAATTTTCTACAGAAAGATTTAATATTCTAAAATGTTGTAAATTAGAAAAAACAAAAATGGTCTGAAGAAAAATATTATGTTATGTACTTTTCATGTAGAATTTCCTTGTAAATACTTACCTGTATTTGAATGTCATCTATGCATTAAAAAAAAAAAAAAGGTTGTAGTTAAAAGCTCAGAGCATATTTTACAAGATATAAAAACATTTGTACATTTATGGGGTTCCTGGGACATCTGACTCTGCTCTAATCACAGCAGCGGAGGCCTCCACAGTGGCTTTGGTCATGATGTGAGTTATTACCCTTAGTGTGCTCACCAGGGCCTTTGGGAGCCTGCCTGGGGAAGAACAGCAGGAAAAAGCTGGGCACACGGCTCCGTGGGCAGCAGAGCCCTAGCAGCAGACATTTCTGGAGGCAGGACTGGGTAGTGGAGAAAAAGAGTGTGCCTGAGCACACAGGAGGTCCTCTATGGGGGGCATTTCCAGGGAGTCAAGGCTACCGAAATAGCAGGTAGAAGTTTAAAACAAAAATACTTTTTTATTACTGTTCTTATGATCCCATTTTTAGTCCTAGAGTACAGTCATTTGGGCAATCATGAATTGTGCAGCTTTTTGTTATTATAACTCATTGTCATCAGCTTCCATCATTATAGCACAACACTGGAGCCAGTTTGCCTATGTTCAAATTGATTGCACATAGATTCAATCAATTTGCCTATGTTCAAATTCAGATTTTGCCACCCACTAACTGTATGACCTTGGGCAGGTTCTTAAATTCTGTGTGTCCCATTGCCTTCATCTGTGAGTCAGCAATAATAATAGGACCACATTAAGTTGTGAGAATTACATGATGTGATATGTACGACGTACCCTGAAGTGAGCCTGGCATGCAGTAAGTAATATAGAAATATTCACGGTTATTAATATTGTGATTATTTATTCTGAAGATATCTCCAGAAAGTTTCTCTATTTTGTTAATTGAATTTTTCTTCCACAAAGTCATATCAAAGGATAGACTATCCTGGAATATATAAGTTCATATTCTCATTAAATATAATTTATAACATTTTGATATTCTTTCTCTTTGCCTTATTCAAATGGCTTGTCCTAGCATTAGTATGAACCCTACGGACACCTTTATCAAATTACAGCCATAAACAGCAGCATGGGATTTTTAAAATAAAAAAAAGAGGCATTATCTCAATGGTAGAAAAATTTCAATATTGACTAGGGAATTCACTATTTGTTCTTAAAATGCACTCATATTATATTTTCTAGAAATTGAATATATCAAAAACATTGTTTTCATAGTTTTTTTCCCCTATATTAGAAAACTAGAGTATAAACTTTACCCAGTGAGTGATAAATCCACCTGGCTTAAGGTTTTATGTAGGTTACATGGTCACTTCCTTCCCCATTTCTTACATTGTTCAGAGCATTGATCATTGAAGAATCATATCCTTCTCATTTTGTTATTCAAACTAGCGTTCTCATATTTTAAGTATATATGCTCACTAAATAATTCAAGTAGTATTAAATGTTTTGCATTATCATATGTTTAAATTTTAATTAAATTTGTATTTAACAAAATATACTTTCTTCTTACATTTTTAATTTCTTTTAAAATCTGTGTTTCACAAATATCTTTTTGCTGTTTTAATTCTTTTAGGCCACTATTGATTCCTCCTAACAGAAAACAATGTCAGGCATGGAAAGAAAGTTCGTGGGTAGCTCAGCAAAAGCCAACAAAGTCAGACTCACCACTGAATGGTATAAGATTGCAGGCCAATTATCCATACCCTTCTAGTCTTGCTTTCATCATATGTAAAATGGGGCTAATAATATTCACCCGAGGATTAATATTGTCAGACCTGAGATAATTTGAGTGTAGTGCTCATTTGAGGCAATCAATACATGTTAATGTCCTTCCCTTCTCCACCCAAATTTTAGTTGTAAGTTTTTCAAGTTAAAATGCTACTCTTTACAAAATGTCCCTTTTCTTTTGGATACCTGAAACATATGATTATTTTCAAATGGGCTTTCCCTGCTGTGCTAACAATGTATCAAATCCACAGAATATCACTCCCATTCGGAGTTCAAGACAAAGCAGAATTAACCACAGGGGCAGAGGCCGCTGGCACTAATGGGAGAGACAGCAGGTCTCCATATATTGTTCCTCTTATTATGGAGGCTATGGTTGCATTATGATCTTTGCAAGGCATCTGGGGAACTCCTCTGATGGGACACCTACAGTGTCATCCTTGCTTTTTGAGAAAATATTTTCTAAAAATGCATAAGGCTAAAAGTTTCGAAGACTATTATTTTACCTTATTTTGTTCTCAGCAAGGCAGTTTCATTTTGTAGCCAGGAAATGAAAAAAAAGGAAAGAAAGAACTGTATGACTTTAGGAAGAAGTAGAACTAGTCTAAAATTAATTAAGTATCCATCTTTTTCATTTTTTGAAATCTGCGGTTTATACATATCTGTATGCAATATACACATATACATCCACTCTTAGGAGCTCTTCTTATTTCCTCTTTTCCACGTGACCATCTTTTAAAGTAATGTACCTTTTAACAAATATGCAAAACTTCTTAGATCTTCCATTCCCAAAATGCAGTACAATTAGAATTTGTACAAATTAGAAAATGTACAAATTTCTCATCTAATCCAAAAGAATTCATAATACCATCTTGGCCTCTAAGTAGCCTTGTTGAATTTAGTCACGGACTCTTCCAGTTCAGGTTACTAGAGGGAGACTGGCTATCTTTACTGAATGGGTGTTACAAGCTTCAGGGTACTTTGAATTTTAAAATGTTTATCATTTCCTTTCAAGTTTATTATTATGTAATAATAAAACCATAGTTCTGAATTTTTTGATCTATTGTATAATGCTATGTTTAAAGTAGCTAACAATGAAAACAGAAAAAAACCTGACATATAGGAAAACATTATAATTGAAAGAAATTAAATCTGAGTAACAGAAAATATTAAATAACTCATATCTAGGCTCTAGGGAATTTGTCTTGGTGAAAAACTCGAGAACAATTCCAATGATTCAACAAAATGGTCATCGCAGAAATGAGGAGCTAATTTCTTTCCCTTTATTTATTTTATTTATTTATTTATTTTTGCGGTACGCGGGCCTCTCACTGTTGTGGCCTCTCCCATTGCGGAGCACAGGCTCCGGACGCGCAGACTCAGCGGCCGTGGCTCACGGACCCAGCCGCTCGCTACGCGGCATGTGGGATCTTCGGCTGGGGGATCTTCCCGGACTAGGGCACGAACCCGTGTCCCCTGCATCGGCAAGCGGACTCTCAACCGCTGCGCCACCAGGGAAGCCCTCTCTTTCCC
>NW_006799724.1:1065643-1117945 GCF_000442215.2 Lipotes vexillifer
TCTTTCCCTTTTAAAGAAAGATACTCAGAATATCTACTTCTTACCTTCCAGTCACTCATTGTTGTGGAAGAACTTGGCTTCCATCTCCATCACCCAGCTGGAACCATTCTCTTCTGTATCCTTCATATCATCAGTCAAAATCTCTTGTGGTGCTGTCTCACATCTTTCAGTGCCTTCGCACCATATCTGCCCTGGTTGCTGCTCTTTTCGTTAAGGATTTTACCTTTTCTCATCTGGAAAATACTATCCTAACATCCAGTCTTAACTTCATACTTCTTTCATTCTCTACTTTGTAGTCATATCTGTTTCCTAAATGCAAGTCTGATCAGCTTATTTCCTTGCTTAAAAATCTTTACTAACTTCCCATCGGCTTTTATAAGCATTCAGATTTATTAGCATACATAGAAGTAAGATGTCTTCATGATCTGACCTCTGCCTCACCTTTCTGTTGTTGCCACCAATTATAGTTCCTGCTGTGCACCATGCACCAAATTCTCCAGCCACACCAAGTGGCTTGCAATTTTTCAAAATTCTAATATTTCATGGCTCTCTATATAATTATTTTTCTGGAATATAAAATACACTGCATCTTTCTTTCATCCACTGACACCTATTAAGTTTTCAATGAATTAGGTATTATTTGAAAGACTCTACTTATGCCCTCAATGGAAGAATTTGCCTACCACTGTGCACCCACAATAACCTTCTTTAGAAGTCTAAATTATTATAAAACATATATATGTATATCATAATAAACAAAAGCTGTCCTTTTGCATCTTCATCATAATGGTGTTAATAGAAAACAGATTTCTTTTACACATATTGTGTCTCTAGGATGTACATAATACCTATAGGCACTCCATAAATAATTGTTGAATGAAGGGACTTATGTTTTACACTACCTGAAACTAGTTTTTGCTAATCATGAAGGGCAGATATTTTTACCTCTGGGTGTATCATTTCTTCTCTCTATTGCAAAAGACCAAAGAATGAGCCATAACTTCATATGGAATTGACGGTGTTGATTTATATTAGTGTTACAAATCATCCTTCAGAAAATTATTGTATAGAATGCACTGAATTTTACACAGGTGCTTAGATAGCAAGGATTATGAGTATTAATCACAGTAGAAAACTAATATGTGTGTTTTGGGTATTTCAAACATGTTTTTTTTCTATCCAGTCAAATAGTGCACACCACTAACATGGTTCAAGACTATAAAAAATAAATGATATGTACAACCTCCAAAAATACAGTTTATTCATTCATTTATTAAAGAAATGTTTTTTAAACACCTATTTGTCCTAGGCATTCTTTTAGGCATTGGGGATATGGCAATGAACAAAGAATATAAAGATCCTGCCTTCATAGAATGTATAATGGTGAGAAATTACAACAGATACATAATGTAATTACAAGTAGTGAATATATATATATAAATGTATGTATATGCATACATATGTTTGTAATATTTGTATAGTGTTATATATATATAGTGCCGGGTGTAAATGCCCTCTGGAAACTGCCATGGGCCAGTACTCAAAGGGATTTGTTAGATAAATAGCATAGCTCCCTGACTCCATGAATACAAAACTCTGAGGTTTGTGTTCTCCACTAGGGTCCAGAGTTTCCAACATGAACAAGCTTCATTTCCTTCTGTAGCAACCTCCGTCATAACACAATCTTTACTGACTTCCACTCCTTAACTTTTATCCTGAGTCTTTATATTTAAAGCAGCTTTCTTGTAGATGATACATAGCCTGTTGTTTTTATCCACTGTGACAGTTTTTGTCTTATAATCGATGTAATTAAAGTGATTATTGATATAATTGATGTAGTAACTACCATGTTTGTCATCGTTTTCTATTTATTAAATTTGTTCTTTGTTTCTCTCTCTCCTGGTCTTTTTCTGCCTTTTCAGGTTTTAACTGAACAATGTATATGATACAATTTTATCTCCTCTCAGTGTATCAATTATACTTCATTTTAACACTTTTTTAGTGGTCTATCTGGAGTTTATAACATACATATTTACTAATCTAAGTCCACCTTTACATACAAACTATACCGTTTCACATGTAGTGTAGGTGCCTTTTAAGAGAGTATTCCTATTCCCCTGTCCTTTCTGACATTGCTGTGATTCATTTTACTTATTTATATGCTATAACTACCCAATTCAGTTTTGGTATTCTTGTTCTAAAAACAAAGTTAACTTTTAAGTAAATTTAGATATATCCATTTTACCTTAATTTATTCCTACTATAACACTTTTCCTATGTACTGTTTTTCCTGAAGTACTCCCTTCAATGTTTCTTACAGGGAAGATTTGTTGATGATGAATTTGATGAGTTTTTGTTTATCTGAAGATTTTCTCTTTGTCTTTCTGCTGTATAAATATGATATGTCTAGGTGTTTGTTGTTGTATTGTTATTTATATCCTTTTGGTGTTCTCTGAGCTTCCTAGATCTGTAATTTGGCATCTGCTGTTAATTAGGAAAAATTTCACCCATTTTTGCTTCAAATATTTCTTCTGCTCCATTCTCTCTCTCTTCTCCTTCTGGTATTTCAAATACACTTATGTTATACCTTGTGATATTATCCCATAGTTCTTGGATGTCCTTCTGTTCTGGTTTCTTCTTTCCTTCCTTCCTCTTTGCATTTCAATTTGGTAAGATTATATTGGCACATCTTCAAGTTCACTTTCCTCAGCTGTACCACGTCTACTCATGAGTCCACTGAAAGTATTCTTCATTTCAGTTAGAATGTTTTTTTTTAATATAGCAGGTTTAGAGTGTTTTTAAATTTCTATTTTCCTTTGATTCTTTTGCAGAATTCCCATTTCTTTGTTTACATAACCCATCTACTCTTGCATGTTGTCTACTTTTCCATTAGAGACCTTAATGCATTAATCAGAGTTCTTTTGAATTCCCCAATAATTCCAACATCTAGGTAGTATCTGAGATCCAAGGCTTGTTCTAGTGCTTGTTTTTTCCCTTCAGACTGTTTTTTTCTTATCTTTTAAAATGATTTGTAATTTTTTATTGAAAGCTAGACATGTATCAAGTAATAGGTCCTGAGATAAATAGACGTTTATTGTGAATATTTCTATTAATCTGTCTAAGCGTTGGACTGTACCTGTTTTCTGTAGTTATAAGCCCAAGAGGCCTGAAGTTCCTCCACTGCCCTTGATTGTATGTGCCTGTTTAATTTTCTACTCTTCTGTATACACCTCCTCAGAGAGAGTATCTTGCCATCTTTTCAGAGCTAATCCACTATTGCACTGGAGCCCTATAGCTGGGTTGGTGAAGTGTGAGAGAGAGGGAGTATTCCTAAACCTTTTGATTAGACATTAATCCTTTAAGATGTCTGTGTCTCAGAGCTGTGACCATCATATGTGGTTCTCCTGTGGTAAAGTTTTTTTCTTTTCTCTCACCCCAGGCCCCCCACTCCATCTTTCAGTTATAGAATTCTCACTCTGTTTTCTCAAAGCCATGACCCGTGTTGCCAATGGTGCCCCTACAACTTATGTGAGACAGAAAGACTGTAGGGAGATTACATTCCTTCCTTGGATGGAATAAGGTCTTTCAATTGAGATGTGGAAATACTCTGTCCTTTGGGAGTAGTCTTCAGTTATAGAGAAGGTTCTTGGCTTATTTCACAACAGTTATTCTTCCCATTCACCTTCCAGGGACACAAGGGACGCTTTCTCAAATTACCATCATGAAAACCTGGTGGAGTTCATGAAAGGAAAGCCTGTTTGGTGGTCCCTATAAGATTGCAGTCACCAAGAGTTTCTTTCTTACACCAGGTTTCTGTCTCACACACTGTATAATCAGCCCATGAAAATTCATCAAAGTTAACATTTAAGAGTTCCTAGCAGCTCATGGCTCAGCAGCTTCTGAGCCAAGTAAGCAGATGCTAGTTGCTCTATCTCTGAATGTGACTGTCTCTTCAGATTTCGAAGTGGTATTTTGCCCTGTGGCTTCTGTTCTTTGACAGTTCCAAGAAAAATAATTGATTTTCATTTTCCATAGATTATTCTTATTGTGAGAACAAGAGCAATGACTTTCAAGCTCTGTACATGTCAGAGCTGAAACCAGAAATCTTTATCAACTTCTACTATTGTTTCCTGAGATCTCAAATAAACCCCTTGATCTCACCTCTTTGTCTTGGTGTCTATTTCTGGGAGAACCTAAGTTAAGAAAATCACTGGGACAATTTACTAGAGAAACTGCTCTGTCTTCCTTTAGATTACTCTCACAACTGAGACATAACGTATGCACCAGGCCACCATTCCATGTCTTTCTTCTACCTCTTAGAGAAAATGGCTATTGCCTGTCAATTCAAGAGATTTCTAAAATGAATAAAGTACTCTAAATTACTACCACTCATATTCTACACTGGGACCCTTTGTGGAATCTACTGACATAGAAGTCCCTTGTTGGAATTTTATATATATGAATGACATTATATCTATCTATCTCTATATCTATATTTAAACTAGAGTACTATGCACCTCAGCTAGCGTTCAGCTTCAGTACACCTGATATACATTTTCTGCCTCAAAATGAGATCCCCCATGGCCTTGCTTTCTGCACAGGGAGACAGCAGAGTGATGTTAACTTTCAGCCAACTATTAAAACATGCTGTCCCTCAGATTTCTCCAAATATGAATAGAAAATTCTAACTCAGTCTTCTGGTATTGTCTCAAGTTGTACTAAATACTAGCTTAAATTAACCAGAGGGTCTAAAAAGTATAGCCATAGGCCAGGGCTTCCAGTAGGATCCATGGATGGAAAAGAAACAGATGCCTCCAAAGAGACATTGTCTTATTAGAAGGAGGATAGCCAAGTGAGATAGACAAGATTATACTTTGACTGAGGCTTGGGGATCCATACTTCTTTTACCTGAACAGGTTCTAAGGTTAGAAATCATACTGTTTATCCAGTGGTTGTTATCAGCTAAATAATCACAGCATGGAAGTAGATAAAACCTTATGAATGAACCCTCTTGCCTTGAAACTATTGTAATTCTGAAAGAAGTTGTCAATTTTGAAAAACAGTTTTATTTGCTCCCATTCTTATAAACGTGGACATTAAAATATACATGTCCTTGCTGTTAGGTTGTACTTGAGTTAGCGCACCAGAGCTATCCCTAGGGATATGCTGTTCAATACACAGCGTTTTTAGTAGTCAGTCTCTGCCTTCACCTTTGATGGTGGTATAGATGAGTTTGCATTTCTGTGGAATCCTTGGAGAAACCTTACATTTAAACGCACATTTTAAACTATAATTCTGTTCATTGCACTTGTGACTTTTGATAAAATTGTGACTTTCTGACTCAACCCTTAGTTGTCTCTCTATTCCTTAGAATTGTCTTGTTATCCATTCCTTAGCCTTTGAGGTAATAGAACCTAGCCCTTCAGAACAGAATGACATATATTTTTTGAGACAGTAGCATAGAGTTTTATCACCCAGAAAGTGGTTGCCCTCTTGCCTAATAGGGAAAGGATTTAAACCAGATAATAATAACATCAGGGGGCTTCCCTGGTGGCGCAGTGGTTGAGAGTCTGCCTGCTGATGCAGGAGACATGGGTTCCTGCCCCAGTCCGGGAGGATCCCACATGCCGCGGAGCGGCTGGGCCTGTGAGCCATGGCCACTGAGCTTGCACGTCTGGAGCCTGTGCTCCGCAATGGGAGAGGCCACAACAGTGAGAGGCCCACGTACCGCAAAAAAAAAAAAAAAAAAAATAATAATAATAACATCAGTTTTTCCACATGCTTCATTTGTACTCTGTCTCTCCTTTATTGTTAATATAGCTTTCAGACTCCAGGGCCCAAAGGTGTTCTATAACTGTTTTCTTCCTGAATAAACCTTCTCTTCTTAACATTAAAAAGAAAGATAAAAGAGGGAAAGGATACAGAATAATGTGTTTGTCTTCTAGAAGGATGATAAGGGAAGTCATCTTTGAGGAAAGAACATTTTAGTAGAGATCTGCCAGAAATGAACGAGTGTTTCATGCAAACATCTGGTATAAGAACATTCCAGGGAAAGTAAGTAACAAGTCCAAGGGTCAAAGTGAATGTATAATTAAGAAAGTTTCAAAAACTTTAAGGAAATAAAGGTGGCTAAAGTAAAGTGAGAGAGAGAGAAAGAATGATAGAAGATGACGACAGAGATGTAGTGTGATTAACACGTAGAGTAGGACTTGTAGGTCATTGTAAAAATATTCTGATAATGATGACGTACTATTAGAGAACTTTGAACTGAAAAATGATATCATCTAAAATTATTCTAGAAAATGTATCTTGTTAGAAAGGCATTCATAGAAAGTACCAGAAAAACTGGTAATCTTCTCCCAGTTCATCTTAAAAGTCAAGTCCAGGACAAAGACGACTATACAAGTAGTTTATTTATTTGGGGAATGATCCCAGGGAGCAGAACTGAAGTTCCAGAAAAGTAGAACAGATAAGAAAAGCTAATATAAGGATATACTTACTGTTTGCCACTAGTGCAAGTAACAGGTGCTCTTTCTCACTGGGAACCTCTGTGGAATCTTAGAAATGTGTCTCAGAAGTGTCTGCCTGGTAGACAAAAGGGGAAATAATTTATCCTTGAGTTCTTACCCTCCACAGTGGTCGAGGGTGGACCTAAATGGTATTAACTCCTCAGCACTCCTGGGTGATACATTTATTAGTGCTGAGTGGAAATCCACAAGCTCCCATATCATGAGTCAGAGAAGCCCCTGGATGGTAAGGGAAAGATGCCTCAACACAGCCTGGGGCAAACTGCAGTCAAGTGGTACCACATGAGGCTGCTGGAGAATGTCTCAGAACCTGTCACTTCGGTAATAACTGGAACAAGAGATATAGCCCAGAAGATGTGCAGTATTTTATAGAATGTGTAGACTATGGATTTCCAGATGAAATGTCTTCTATCTCAATATCCTCTTAGAAGAGAACAGTTTTGTGATCTCTTCCTTGATTAATCTTTTCATTACAATCAAATTTTAACCAAGCCTTTTTTTTTTGCTTTCTCTCTTTAGAGAAACTATAATGAAATTTAGCCTGCATATAAATCACAAGGATGCTTTTATTCTTGATGGAGAAATAGGAGAGACAGAGACAGAGGCAGAGGGAGAAGAGAGATTTTCCAAAGTATTTTAAGTGTTAATTACATACAAATATTTTTTAGCATTGAAAATAATTATATACTAACAGTGCCCAATCTATTTATATCTTTGCAACTTTAGCTACTTTAAATAGAGTATTTCTAGCAGAAATATTGGATGTAATATATGATTACAACTACTATTTAGCAATGATAATTTATATGTAATTTGGTATTAGCTCTAAAGATGTCCCCCAAATGACTGGGTACCACAAGCCCAAACATGAGCACAGCTACTTTAATAATAGTGTATCTCTAGTGCTGCTGGTTTCTGTTATATTTGTTTTTCATACACATGCAAAGCAAAAAGGGCAGTGCTAATATTCTTTATTTATTATTATTTTTCAAGTGTCTGGCAGTGCTGAGCTCTGTTAAAAGCTCTGGAGATATCACAGTCAGCAAAGCAGGTGTGAATTGCTGCCCTCCTGGAGCTCACAGTCCTCAGGGAAGGTTACTCAATGGCACCGAGTTATGGTTGACTTTTAAGAGAGACTGACCATCATTTGACGCGATATGCTGATGCCAACATGAAATGCATCATTTTGGAAAAGAAAGTTTTCTCCCTTCAAAGTTCTACTTTGATACTATTCATTTTGTTTTTTTGGGGGGTTTTTTTGTTTCTTTTTTCAGTACGCGGGCTTCTCACTGCTGTGGCCTCTCCTGTCGCGGAGCACAAGCTCCGGACGCGCAGGCTCAGCGGCCATGGTTCACGGGCCCAGCCGCTCCACGGTATGTGGGATCTTCCCGGACCGGGTCACAAACCCGTGTACCCTGCATCGGCAGGCGGACTCTCAACCACTGCAAGGCTAATAATGCTTTTGAAGAATGCAATTTACCTAAGAATCTCAGTTTGCTTTCCTCAAAATTTTCACACTTTTGTGGAATGAAAAATTAAGAAACAATTATTGCTTCTCTGGAGGAATATCAATCTTAGGAAGACAAAGTAAACCCCCCCCAAAAGCAAAAAAAACCCAACCAACCAAACAAACAAAAAAACCCTTACACTAAAATAAGAAATAACCAAAAATTTAGGAGGAGGAAGTAGCTTAACTGTAATTATAATTAATGGGGAGAATCAACTAATTTGCAAAGAAATTACTATTCTAAAATATTGTTTTGAAAGCTAATTCTTCTTTGAACCAAAGGCTGTTGCCGTTATAATAAACTCACATTGATTAGAATTTTATCTCTGCTTTGTATGCTTTAGCCATGAAATCATAGTACTTAATTATTATTTCATTTAAATTGGATAATCCCCAAAGTATTATTTTGAAGATTTTGTAAAAATTCAGTAAGCAGCTTAGATCTATGAGACTCATTTTCATCTTTTTAAACTAACTCTTTTTTTAAACATATTGGATGCAATCAAAAAGAATAATGGGGAATATTTCACAAATCTGATGAGAAATGGTAAATTTTTCAAATTGACAACTCATATATGAACAATTTGAATGATTTTGCAATTTATCACCTCTTGCTGTGCAGTTGATAAAACTAATCAAAGATAATAATGAATCACTGTCTTTAAAGTGAGAAAGAAGGCTATGTATATACAGACTATGACAAATGCATTATGCATTACTACAAGGTATACAAGTTATACATATGAATGATGGTGTACATTATGATATGATGTGTACACAAATATATAGCACAATAAAGTAAGGAAAGTATTAACCATTTATTAAATTACAATTAGTAAACCACTTTCAAATTTTGTAGAAGCAATTTAAACATTCAAACTATGAGTTCTTTCTAGCCTGTATATTTAGTGAGAGGACAATTGTCATTGACATAGAGAAGACTGTGCCATTTCATCTCCAAATCCTTGTGCCGGAACAAGTGAGTGTCTTATGGCAGCACATAAGAGGCCTCAATATGTAGTGATTTTGAATTTTAAAGAAGTTGAGCATGACAATATGTAAATTAGAAATGTAATATATTCTAAGGTAGGGATCGAAGTTTAGGTCTTCTTTTATCAGCACTTCAGTGAAAGACTTGGGCAGTGTTTCAACATGTAATATTTATTCATGTCTGGCAACATCAACATTTAAGGAAGCATGAAATAGCAAGTAAATTTAGATTTAAGAAAACCTAAGACCTACAAACATTTTGCTATTTTATGCTTTGTAAATGAAAGCTAATGATAATCACTGCATTTTTCATATTTTCAGGAGTTTGATTGTATAGTCATCTTTATTTACTACCAGCATGATGAAAGCCATCTGTTATACAGTTTAAATCTTTTCAGTTTAGGTAAATAACTTGCAGAAAAGAATCTCATTTTCCAAAGACTAGAGAATTTTTTAAAGTTCAACCTAAATTGATATGGGTCAAGATGAAAACATTAGTCAAATAAAAGCTACTTGGGATGAATAAGTTGCAAACAAGCAAACAAAAAAAACAATCTTGAATATTTGCATACCAATATGGACCTCTTCATAAAGGACATATTTTAGATGTTGTTCAGAGTTTAAAATTTTTATGTTAGCTAAGTCATTGCCAGAAATCAACAGTTGAATCAACAGCTATGTGTTTCGTATATTTTTCTGTGCTAACAGCACAGGAACTTGTTTAAGCAAGGGCTTCTATTTCTTTCTGTGATTTGTTTTTCCTCTCCATATTTCTACTATTCTTTCATCATTTATTTTGACTTCTTCTGTTAATCTTTAATTTTCTTTAACTGATAATTTCTCCTAATTTGGTTCGCTGCTATTTGCTTTATTTTTCTCTTTCTCGGTTATATTATTTTAAATTTTAATTACTATACTAAAGTTGTCAACTGTCAGAAGAAAGGAAACTCAGAGGAAAACTAATTGCTTCCTTCCTTGAAATTTTATTTTTCAGGATTATGCTGAGAAGGAGAACAGCATAGCAAAAGCTCTGGAAGATCTGAAGGCTAATTTTTACTGTGAACTCTGTGACAAGCAGTACTATAAGCATCAGGAGTTTGACAATCACATTAATTCATATGACCATGCCCACAAGCAGGTAAGAAAGAGGTATCAAAAAACCTCTAATATTTCTGAACTTTTTTAATAATTTGAATTGTGTAGACTGTATGAATATAATATTTTTTCTTTGCTGTGCAGTTTTTAAAGATGTCAATCTGGGATGATAATTTGATGACTTACAATGAAAGACATTTTTTAAAAAGCACCAAAAGTAAAGTCAGAAGTAAATAACCAATATAAAGAAATACCATTAAGTTGCCTTTTAGTAACAGACAGTAATTTGAAAATTACATTCTTCAGGTGGTGATCCTCTATATTTCAAATTTATTAATTTCAAAATATGTTAATCAACTAAAGATATTGACCAGATATAAATGAATTTATTCATAGTTCTTTATGGAAGGCATTTCCCATTACGTATGAGAAACAAGTTTTTGTATGGTAAAACCAATCTAGGGTTACTGGTTAAATAAATATGTATATGATTTAGTTTATTTTAATACTATTTCATTTCCCTATTGATTGAAAATCCAAGATTGATTTTTTTCAACACTGCATGTAAAGATTAGTTTAAAATAGTGACGTCAGAAGTGACATTAATAATATAGATTCTGTTTTTCTCATATGCTTTACTTATATCAATGCAACTGCATACATTGTTTAGCTTACTTGACATGATTCAGTATGCTTAGTTATTGTCAACTTATAAATACTTTCCTTTTTAGCCATCACTCACAAATATCATCCAAATGTCATTTTGGTATTAATAAAAGGTACATTTTTTACCCATGAACTTACACTAACTTTCCATTAACATTTACCATAAGTATGAAAGAGTAGGGGGAAATTATTACATTAATTACTTATGGGCCAATGACATGTATTTTCTTTTGTTGTCAGTTTTTCCATTCTCTCATACCAACAAAACTGTGCTTGGGGAGGCTGTTGCAGGGAGAACATTACCCTCTGCTTACATATGTCACTGATTAATGCTGACTAAATTTAATGATCTGCCCTTGCCTTTCTTTTCCTGGTAGTAGATCCACAGGCACACCAGTTAATGAAAAGGTTTTGATGGAAATATCATTTCTTACATAAAAACACATTCATATAAGTATATCATTGCTTGATTTGAACATTAAATCCATCAGGAAATAGTACTGATTTCATTCTATGGTAACTTGCATGTGTTTTATAAAAAGATTCTGGAACGCTGTTCCTGATGTGGTAACTCTAAGAAAGTTGTTCCTTTGATTTTTTCCTAATATCTTCCTGTATTCCTTACAAGAGTGCAAAGATGGAGTGTTATTTTATCAGCAAGGTATTAAAATGCATTTATAATTTCTTTTTGGCTTCACTCATGAATAAACATTTCCTATTAGCAACTAAAAACAAACATATGTATGTTTCATGGTGTAAACTAGGTATTTGCAAATGTGTGTGTGTATGTATACGTGTATTTTAAGGATATCTTACCAGCTACATCTTAATGTCCTTTGCCAAAGAATGCTTTGTTCAACCATAGGTTGTCTGGAGGATCAAATTCACTTAGATTATCAGAGGACCTTTCCATTTCCATATTCTAAATGAAGTTAAGATACTATATACTGTACACAGATAAGCTAAGGGAATTCAGGATAAATTTGGTTTGTTCTTTTGAAGGTCTGGTCACTTGATACTACTCAGGGGCATCAGGCTCTGGAGACAGACTATCTAAATGGCCATGAATTCTGGTAAATAGCAGAGTCTTAACTGATTAATTTAACATGAGACTATGTTACAGTAGCTAAAAGTACTTAAAATCTATATGATCATTGTATTCCCTCTGCATAGGATTGTGGCACATGTTTGAGACTTTCTTCCTAAGGAATGCACTCCCTTTTCTGAACAGAACTTTATCCCAATGACAGTTAGCTCTGTTTTTACCACAGGATTCCCAAACCTTGGCCACTTCGAATTAAGTAGAGGGGAACAAAATTTGGAGGTGGGCAGTTCAGATATTTTTCTCCTGACAACTGGAACAAAGGTAAACAAACAAAATACAAACCAAAAAAATCCTATCACACAAGACCTTCAAGATGGCAGAGGAGTAAGACGTGGAGGTCACCTTCCCCACAACAAATACATCAGAAATATACCTACATGTGGAACAACTCCTACAGAACACCCAATGCACGCTGGCACAAGACCTCAGACTTCCCAAAAGGCAAGAAATTCCCCACGTACCTTGGCAGGGCAAAAGAAAAAAGAAAAAACAGAGACAAAAGAATAGGGACAGGACCTGCTCCTCTGGGAGGGAGCTGTGAAGGGGTAAAGTTTCCACACACTAGGAAGCCCCTTCGCTGGTGGAGACAGGGGGTGGTGGTGGGGAAGCTTCGGAGCCACGGAGGAGATCTCAGCAACAGGGGTGCAGATGGCAAAGCGGAGAGATTCCCGCACAGAGGATTGATGCCGACCACCACTCATCAACCTGAGAGGTTTGTTTGCTTACCTGCCTGGGTGGGTGGGGGCTGGGAGCCTCAACCTCAGGCTTCGGAGGTCAGATCCCAGAGAGAGGACTGGCGTTGGCTGCGTGAACACAGCCTGAAGAGGGCTGGTGCACCACAGCTAGCTGGGAGGGAGTCCAGGAAAAAGTCTGGAACTGCCTAAGAGGCAAGAAGCCATTGTTTCAGGGTGCACGAGGAGAGGGGTTTTAGAGCAACGCCTAAACGAGCTCCAGAGACAGGCGCGAGCCATGGCTATCAGCGTGGACACCAGAGACGGGCATGAAACGCTAAGGCTGCTGCTGCAGCCACCAAGAAACCTGTGTGCAAGCACAGGTCACTATCCACACCTACCCAGCCAGGAGCGGGTGCAGCCCACCACTGCCAGGGTCCCGTGATCCAGAGAGGGCTTCCCCGGTAGAACACACAGCACTCCTCAGGCTGGTGCAACGTCACATCAGCCTCTGCCACCACAGGCTCGCCCGGCATTCCGTACCTCTCCCTCCGCCCAGCCTGAGTGAGCAGAGCCCCTAATCAGCTGCTATTTTAACCGCATCATGTCTGAGTGAAGAACAGACACCCTCAGGCGACCCACATGCAGAGGCAGGGCCAAATCCAAAGCTCAACCCCAGGAGCTGTGCGAACAAAGAAGAGAAAGGGAAATTTCTCCAAGCAGCCTCAGGAGCAGTGGATTAAATCTCCACAATCACCTTGATGTACCCTGCATTTGTGGAATACCCAAATATACAACGAATCATCCCAAAATTGAGGTGGTGGACTTTGGGAGCAACTGTAGATTTGGGGTTTGTTTTCTGTACCTAATTTGTTTCTGGTTTTATGTTTATCTGAGTTTAGTATTTAGAGTTTATTATCATTGGTAGATTTGTTTATTGATTTGGTTGCTCTCTTCCTTTTTTTTTAAATATATATATATATATTTTTCCTTTTTCTCTTTATGTGAGTGTGTATGTGTATGCTTCTTTGTGTGATTTTGTCTATATAGCTTTGCTTTTACCATTTGTCCTAGGGTTCTGACTATCCTTTTTTTTCTTTTTTTTTAGTATTGTTTTTAATGCTTGTTATCATTGGTGGATTTGTTTTTTGGTTTGGTAGTTTTCTTCTTTCTTTCCTTCTTTCTTTTTTTTTCCCTTTTTCAATGACTTTTTATTTTTTTTTATTTTTAATAATTATTTTTATTTTTTATTTTAATAACTTTATTTTATCTTTTTCTTTCTTTCTTTCCTTCTTTCTTCCTTCCTTCCTTCCTTTCTTTCTTTCATCCTTCCTTCCTTCCTTTCTTTTTTTCTTTCTTTTTTCTCCCTTTTCTTCTGAGCTGTGTGGCTGACAGGTTCTTGGTGCTCCAGTCGGGTGTCAGGCCTATGCCTCTGAGGTGGGAGAGCCGAGTTCAGGACATTGGTCTACCAGAGACCTCCCAGCGCCACATAATATCAAACAGCGAAAGTTCTCCCAGAGATCTCCATCTCAACGCTAAGACCCAGCTCCACTCAACGAACGGCAAGCTACAGTGCTGGACACCCTATGCCAAACAACTACGAAGAAAGGAGGACAACTCCCCCATTAGCAGAGGAGCTGCGTAAAATCGTAAGGTCACAGAAACCCCAAAACACACCACTGGACGCGGTCCTTCCCACCAGAAGGACAAGATCCAGCCTCATCCACCAGAACACAGGCACCAGAACACCAGGAGGGCTACACAACCCACTGAACCAACCTTACCCATTGGGGGCAGACACCAAAAGCAACAGGAACTACGAACTGGCAGCCCAAGAAAGGGAGACCCCAAACACAGTAAGTAAAGCAAAATGAGAAGACAGAGAAACACACAACAGATGAAGGAGCAAGGTGAAAACCCAACAGACCTCAAAAATGAAGAGGAAATAGGCAGTCAACCTGAAAAAAAATTCAGAATGATGATAGTAAAGATGATCCAAAATCTTGGCAATAGAACGGAGAAAATACATGAAATATTTAACAAGGACCTAGAAGAATTAAACAGCAAACAAACAATCATGAACAACACAATAAGTAAAATTTAAAATTCTCTAGAAGGAATCAATGACAGAATAACTGAGGCAGTAGAAGGGATAAGTGACCTGAAAGATAAAATAATGGAAATAACTATCACAGAGCAGAATAAAGAAAAAAGAATGTAAAGAATAGAGGACAGTCTCAGAGACCCCTGGTATATCATTAAACACACAAACATTCAAATTATAGGGGTCCCAGAAGAAGAGGAAAAGAAAGGGATTGAGAAAATATTTGACGAGATTATAGTTGAAAACTTCCCTGATATGAGAAAGGGACTAGTCAAGTCCCAGAAGAACAGAGAGCCCCATACAGGATAAATCCAAGGAGAAACACGCCAAGACACATATTAATCAAACAATCAAAAATTAAATACAAAGAAAAAATATTAAAAGCAGTAAGGGAAAAACAATAAATAACATACAAGGGACTCTCCATAAGGCTAACAGCTGATCTTTCAGTACAAACTCTGCAGGCCAGAAGGGAGTGGCAGGGCATATTTAAAGTGATGAAAGGGAAGAACCTACAACCAAGATTACTGTACCCAGCAAGGATCTCATTCAGATTTGATGGAGAATTTAAAACCATTACAGAGAAGCAACAGCTAAGAGAATTCAGCACCACAAAACCAGCTTTACAAAACGTGCTAAAGGAACTTCTCCAGGCAAGAAACACAAGACAGGGAAAAGACCTACAATAACAAACGCATAACGATCAGAAAATGGTAATAGGAACATACCTGTCGATAACTACGTTAAATGTAAATGGATTAAATGCTCCAAGCAAAAGACATAGACTGGCTGAATGGATATAAAAACAAGACCCATATATATGCTGTCTGCAAGAGACCCACTTCAGATCTAGGGACACTTACAAACTGAAAGTGAGGGGATGGAAAAAGATATTCCATGCAAATGGAAATCAAAATACAGCTGTAGGAGCAATTCACATATCAGACAAAATAGAATTTAAAATAAAGACTATTAAAAGAGACAATGAAGAACACTACATAATGATCAAGTGATCAATCCAAGAAGAAGCTATAACAATTGTAAATATTTATGCACCCAACATAGGAACACCTCAATACATAAGGCAAATTCTAACAGCCATAAAAGGGGAAATTGACAGTAACCCAACAAGAGTAGGAGACTTTAATACCCCATTTTCACCAATGGACAGATCATCCAAAATGAAAATAAATAAGGAAACACATGATTGAAATGACACACTAAACAAGATGGACTTAATTGATATTTATAGGACATTTCATCCAAAAATAACAGAATACACTTTCTTCTCAAGTGCACATGGAACATTCTCCAGGATATATCATATCTTGGGTCACACATCAAGCCTTGGTAAATTTAAGAAAATTAAAATCATATCAAGTATCTTTTCTGACCATAATGCTATGAGACTAGATATCAATTACAGGAAAAAATCTGTAAAAAACACAAACACATGAAGGCTAAACGATACACTACTTAATAATGAAGAGATCACTGAAGGAATCAAAGAGGAAATCAAAACATATGTAGAAACAAATACAATGAAAACATGATGACCCAAATCCTATGGGATGCAGGAAAAGCAATTCTAGGACAGAAGTTTATAGCAATAAAATCCTGCCTCAAGAAACAAGCATCTCAAATAAACAACCTAACGTTACACCTAAAGCAATTAGAGAAAGAAGAACAAGAAAACCCCAAAGTTAGCAGAAGGAAAGGAATCATAAAGATCAGATCAGAAATAAATGAAAAAGAAGTGAAGGAACCAAGAGCAAAGATCAATAAAACTAAAAGCTGGTTCTTTGGGAAGATAAACAAAATTGATTAACCATTAGCCAGACTCATCAAGAAAAAAAGGGAGAAGACTCAAATCAATAGAATTAGAAATGAAAATGGAGAAGTAACAACTGACACTGCAGAAATACAAAGGATCATGAGAGATTACTACAAGTAACTATATGCCAATAAAATGGACAACCTTAAAGAAATGGACAAATTCTTAGAAAAGCACAACCTTCTGAGACAGAACCAGGAAGAAATAGAAAATATAAAGAGACAAATCACAAGCACTGAAATTGAGACTGTGGTTAAAAATCTTCCAACAAAAAAAAGCCCAGAACCAGAAGGATTCACAGGCGAATTCTATCAAACATTTAGAGAAGAGCTAAAAGCTATCCTTCTCAAACTCTTCCAAAATATAGCAGAGGGAGGATCACTCCCAAACTCATTCTGTGATGCCACCATCACCTTGTTACCAAAATCAGATAACAATGTCACAAAAAAAGAAAACTACAGGTCAATAGCATTGATGAACATAGATGCAAAAATTCTCGACAAGATACTAGCAAACAGATTCCGACAATACAAAAGAATCATACACCATGATCAAGTGGGGTTTATCCCAGGAATGCAAGGATTCTTCAATATACGCAAATCAATCAATATGATAAACCATATTAACAAATTGAAGGAGAAAAACCATATGATAATCTCAATAGATGTGGAAAAAGCTTTTGACAAAATTCAACACCCATTTATGGTAAAAACCTTCCAGAAAGTAGGCATAGAGGGAACTTACCTCAACATAATAAGAGCCACATATGACAAACCCACACCCATTATCGTTCTCAATGGTGAAAAACTGAGACCATTTCCTCTAAGATCAGGAACAAGACAAGGTTGTCCATTCTCACCACTATTATTCAACATAGTTTTGGAAGTTTTAGCCCTGGCAACCAGAGAAGAAAAAGAAATAAATGGAATCCAAATTGGAAAAGAAGTAAAGCTGTCACTGTTTGCAGATGACATGATACTATACATGGAGAATCCTAAAGATGCTACCAGAAAACTACTAAAGCTAATCAATGAATTTGGTAAAGTAGCAGGATACAAAATTAATGCACAGAAATCTCTTGCAATCCTATACACTAATGATGAAAAATCTGAAAGTGAAATTAAGAAACTCTCCCATTTACCATTGCAACAATAACAATAAAATAGGAATAAACCTACCTAAAGGGACAAAAGACCTGTATGCAGAAAACTATAACACACTGATGAAAGAAATTAAAGATGGAAGAATCAACATTGTGAAAATGACTATATTACCCAAAGCAATCTACAGATTCACTGCAATCCCTATCAAACTACCAATGGCATTTTTCACAGAACTAGAACAACAAATTTCACAATTTGGATGGAAACACAAAAGACCCCATATAGCCAAATGAATCTTGAGAAAGAAATATGGAGCTGGAGTAATCAGGTTCCCTGACTTCAGACTATACTACAAAGCTACAGTAATCAAGACAGTATGGTACTGGCATAAAATCAGAAATATAGATCAATGGAACAGAATAGAAAGCCCAGAGATTAACCCATGCACATATCATCACCTTATTTTTGTTAAAGGAGGCAATAATATACAATGGAGAAAGACAGCCACTTCAATAAGTCGTGCTGGGAAATAGGACAGCTACTTGTAAAAGAATGAAATTAGAATACTCCCTAGCACCATACACAAAAATAAACTTAAAATATATTAAAGATCTAAATGTAAGGCCAGACACTATAATACTCTTAGAGAAAAGCATAGGCACACCACTCTCTGACATAAATCACAGCAAGATCCTTTTTGACCCACCTCCTAGAGAAATGGAAATAAGAAAAATAAGCAAATGGGACCAAATGAAACTTAAAAGCTTTTACACAGCAAAGGAAAACTGAAACAAGATGAAAAGACAACCCTCAAAATGGGAGAAAATATTTGCAAATGAAGCAACTGGCAAAGGATTAATCTCCAAAATATACAAGCAGCTCATGCAGTGCAATATCAAAAAAAAAAAAACCAACCCAATCCAAAAATGGGCAGAAGACCTAAACAGACAAAGAAGATATACAGTTTGCCAACAAACACATGGAAGGATGCTCGACATCACTAATCATCAGAGAAATGCTAATCAAAACTACAATGAGGTATCACCTCAAACTGGTCAGAATGACCATCATCAAAAAATCTACAAACAGTAAATGCTAGATAGGGTGTGGGGAAAAGGGAACCCTCTTGCACTGTTGGTAGGAATGTAAATTGGTACAGCCACTATGGAGAATAGTATGTAGGTTCCTTAAAAAACTAAAAATAGAACTACCATACGACCCAGCAATCCCACTACTGGGCATATGCCCTGAGAAAACCCTAATTCAAAAAGTGACATGTACCTCAATGTTCATCGCAGCACTATTTACAATCGCTAGGACATGGAAGCAACCTAAGTGTCCATCAACAGATGAATGAATAAAGAATATGTGGCACATATATACAATGGAATATTACTCAGCCATAAAAGGAAACGAAATTGAGTTATTTATAGTGAGGTGGATGGACCTAGAGTCTGTCATACAGAGTGAAGTAAGTCAGAAAGAGAAAAACAAATACCGTATGCTAACACATATATATGGAATCTAAAAAAAAAAGAAAAATGCTTCTGAAGAGCCTAGGCACACAACAAGAATAAAGACACAGATGTAGAAAATGGACTTGAGTACACCGGGAGGGGGAAGGGTCAGCTGGGACAAAGTGAGAGAGTGGCATGGACATACATACAGTACCAAGTGTAAAATTAAAGCAGCTACATAGCACAGGGAGATCAGCTCAGTGCTTTGTGACCACCTAGAGCGGGGGATAGGGAGGGTGAACGGGAGACACAAGAGGGAGTAGGTATGGGGATATGTGTATATGTATAGCTGATTCACTTTGTTTTAAAGCAGAAGCTAACACAACACTGTAAAGCAGTTTTAATCCATAAAGATGTTAAAAAAAAAAAAAAAAAGCCTGTCTACTCTCTGATTATGTCTGAACCTAACACTTTACATATGTAATCCTCTGCTGTGGCTAAATGCATTGAAAAGTTGAGAAAACTGATTTGCTTAAATAGAGGACAAAATAAGCACACAGAAAATGAGGTCTATGTGGCCATGTGACAATTGAAGGAAACAGTATGGAAATAGGAATTTTGATTTTGAATGGCTTTCAGAAAAAAAAGCAGTATTTCCATTAACTGATATGCAGATCCTTTCCTTGGATTCTGAGAGATATTTCAGCTTGGTATTAATAAATGAACTTAAAAGGAAAAATAAAACCAAACCCTAGCTTAATACTTTTTACTTGTGCCCTAAAAAGCAAAACAAAAATAAACTCTTAGTAAAATACTAACCTATCTCAGTAGCAAAGCAACGTTTTTGGTCTCCTATAGAAAACGCCTACATAAGAAATATTTATACTCAAAGTCCATATAAATTAACTTTCAGGTAAGAAAACCTACTTGTGATTAGGACACTTCTTGCATGGAATTAGAAAAAGACAAAGAGACCACTCATCTCATACATTCTTTACCTCCAGAGATATGATTCTAAGGACCACCTGATACAGGGCAAAAGGGAGGGGGTGTTACTGGTGGAATGAGCCCTAGTCCTGCCACTACTTGCCTTGGGTAAAATGAGCAAAGGCTCATGTAATTCTATTACTCATTCTTAGGAGGAATAAATGAGAGAATGTACATGAACACACTTTGCAAAGTGTAAAAAAATAGTAAAAGTTCAGTATTTAATTAGTTTTTATTATACTACGTACTAAAATTTTTCTCCTAAAATGTTTGCGACACTGACAGCTTGCCTCTGAGACTTCCTTTATGTAGGCTTCCCCAAAGTATCTATTTTTACTTCAAAAAGGCTATTAGAGTCTGAAATGTAGACAGATAATCTTGACCTATGAGCTGTTTTGCCTGCCTCGTGTATCTTTGCAGATTCGTGTATGGCAGAGTATGTGTTGCATTTGAATTCTAAGCTTCAAAGAAAAATCTGTTTCTCTCATCCACATACTCCTTGGATAACTTCAGAATCTCTCTTGCACTTTTATCACTAAGACTTGCTAACAGAGAGTTAAAAAGAGGAGGAGGCTCAGGTGTATGGAGGTGATCACGGTAGTTCACAATTTAGACTTCATTTTTGCAATATTTTCTTTTTACCTTAAACATTGAAAGCCTTTGGATTGTAACCTTTTAATGACAAGAATTGTTTCCTTTATGTCTTCATCCCTCACAACATCTAGTGCAGCATTTTTCACAGTTTACACACCAAATCAATGCTTCCCATATAAATAAATGTAAAAAGGGCAGAGTCAAATTCCTTTTGAGGTTTTGTAATAAACCGCAGCTTCGAGGTAGGTAAGAGTTTCAAAAGAATAAAATTATTTATTTATAGATCTATACTTAGATGAAACTAATTGTGAGGAGAATATTATTTATGAGGATGAAGCGACTAAGTTGGACGAGTATTTTGAATGCTTCCACATTCATGAGTATTTTTCCTTTATAAAGTAGTGTTACTGATTATAATATAGCAACAATTTAAATAGCATATATTATGTGTATTCTTCAAAGTGTTTCGTATCTTTTTAACATCAGTGTATTTTGGATTTGTATTGTGAGTGTTTTTTTATGTGAGAAAATTATTAAAAGCAAATAGCACTTTTAGAACTACCTCAGAGGTTTCACTTTCAGTAGGGTAGCACACAAGATGCTCCAAAGGACCCTTGTGCTATAAAACAAATAGATCCTCTACAATACAAATTTTTAATTGAATTGCTGAGTGTCTAGGAAGGATGATATCTCTAAAGACCATGGGGTGAGGAAGTGCTGAGGAGTGGGAAGCTACTGGATAAAACCTGGGCATGCAGTAATAATAAACTACAAAATGTGGAACTGAATGAAGAGTAAATCACACTACGAGCTTTGTAGTTTGGAAATTAACCATGGTCAGCAGTTGGTAAACTTTGACTAAGACTTCTGGATTAAAATGAATATTGCCCCTAGTTCTTGACTTAAACATATAAAAATTACTCTTGAAAAAAAAGCAACCTTGATTTAGATTTTCCATTCAATGTGATTAACAAAATCAGGGATCATAATCAAAGATCAAAAACTCTAATCAAAATCTCAATATTTTTTAATATTGAACTTTACAAACTGATTGCACAATTTATATGTAAGAGTGAATACAATTCTAAAAAGGCAACTAAAAGTCGGAAGATTTGTCCTGCTGGATGCCAAGACTATTATATACAGCTCTATTGTCGCAGACTTGGACAGATTGATTAATGGAACAGAATCTAGAGCTGTGACATAAAAATCCACTTAGGTTTGGAAATTTGTTAAATAACAGAGGCAGAAAGCACCTCAGTGGTAAAAAGATACACTTTCCAGACAATAGTATGTGATGATTAGTTATCTATATTTTTTTAAAAAAGAGATTGACTCCTTCACACAACAAATGAACAATCAAACAGTATCAATGTCAGGTGAATTAAAGAGTTTAAAATAAAAATAAACACTTGTAAAAATTTAGAACAGTATTGTGGGAAATATTTTTATGACTTCAGAGTAATACACAAGTATATGTTAAATAAGGCATTGAAAGCACAAAGCATTGTAGAAAAGATTGGTAAGTTTAACTACATCAAAAATAATATTTTATCACAAGAAATTTTCAGTAAAGAAAGTAAAACCACAAGCTAGAAATTGGGAAAGTATATTTGTACTATATATACCAATAAAGACTTTGTGTTTGGATCTTATTAAAAATATGAATTCATGAGAAAAATAAAAACAACCCAGTAGAAAACTGGACCAAAATATGGTGGAAATTTACAAAAGAAGAAACACTAAAGACCCATAAATATATTACAAATTGGTCAAAAATGAGCAATAATTTTGTACCCACCAAATTGGAAAACATAAAATTTGATGATCTCAGGTGATAATGATGTGTATCAATGGAAAATCTTACACATCATTTGTTAAAGTATGAATTGATCTGGCAACTCAGGAAAACAATCTTACAAATTTATATATTAACATACTGAAACAAAACAAAAATCTCTTAATAATAATAGCTATGAACAACAAAATTTGAAAATAAATTGTGATGTATTCACACAATGAAAAATTATTCTGTAGTTCAAATAAACTAACTCTAGGTAAATATAACATGAAAGAATCTTAGAAATGTAATACTGATTGAACAAAAAGTTGTGAAAGACTGCACACTTTTTATTTTGTCCAGAAAAAAACTTAATGCTATTGTTTTTAAGATTATAAACATGTGATCTATCCCTCTTTGGGAAATGGAAAATGGTGAATATGAAACTCAAGATGGTGGTTACTTCAAGGAGTGAAGTAGGGTGATGTGATACCAAAGGATCACATGAGTATATGAAATATGTTCTAATTCTTAAACTGGAGAATGGGGTCAGGGTTATTCAATTTAATATAATGCTTCATACAATTGCACATATAAAATACTATGGACTGAATCATTAAACAAAGAAATATCATAGTCAAACAAATATGTTCTCAAAGTCTCAAACTATTCCGTCAAAGTTATAGAAGCTGTCTTAATTGCAGTGAAGTAGTAATTCAATATTAAATGGAGATTATAATTGAAGTTATTGTTAGCTTTTCCATGTGCCATTCAAATATTTCACCATTTTTTTAAGAAAGCACATCTCCCCTGTTTATCAGGATCATCTTCTTTGTTAAACTTCAACCAATAGTGGAAAATAAAGCTTTCCAGGAAAAGATAAAAAAGGTAGAGATACATTTCCATTGCTCTTTCTCTCTTATTATCATTTGACCAGATAAGCCCTTAATATTAACGTAAGAAGTGCACAATTTTTTATCATATTTTTATAGAATTCTTTATTCAAAAGCCCAGAGAAGCACAGGATTTTATTAACATGCATAAAATCTAATTATATGCAGATAAGTGACAGTTTAAATGCAAATCATTATTTTAACCTACATAAACATACAAAATAATAGTTAATTTATTAATTTAAAAACAGAATTAGTTTTTCATAACAGAAAATACAGTATTTTAAGGATAACTATACATCTCAATATCCTACGACAGTCTCACTTTATATCCATCATCCTGGTTTAATTATTAATATTTAAGTAATATTACTTATTTAAGTAATAACTAACATGGTTGCAATAGATATGTTTATTGAAAAACAGCAACATTTTTCACTACATTTTAGAAAGATGAAAGTTTAAAGGAAATGGCATAGTAAGCCTGATCCTTCATTTAAGTTATATATTTACCCAAACTTAGAAATGTCAAAGGGAACTTTTTAAATAGTCTAAAAAAATCACATACTTATATACATTTTTTTGCTTGAGGAAACTATGTAAACATACATTTCATTGTGTAGCAAATGCACTTAGGAGTCAAGAGACCAGGCAGGCTCTATCACAAACTTCTTTTAAGGGCAAAGCTTTTTATCTTTGCCTTCCCAGAGCTCTATTTCCGCATCTATATACAGAGAGTTTAGACCAGATGACTTCATTGGCCTATCTGGGTCTAAATTTTAAGGATTCTATATCATCAAGTATAACACAGGTTAAAGCTTATGTGTTCGTCATAAACAGTCATACGTACTTCATTCTCAATTCCACATTTTCTAAGTGATTCTCTCATGTAAAAAGAGTATTAGAACATTTTCCAGTGAAGTTTTCATTCTGAATTCTAGTCATTGAGATTTTTTTTTTAAGTGGGAAACTCACTATCAAGAAAAATAAAAGATTTTCCTATAAACCCTTTTACCTGTGCATCTGCCCTGAACCAAAGCCACACCATGTCTGTCTTCTCACCTGGTAGCCTATGGGCAATTCGGAGTTATTTTCACTGTAAGAGATTTGTCACGCTGATACTATGAAAAGATAGAAAAGGGAATGATTGCCTTATTGTTGCTGCCCCTCAAACATTTTGTTTTTTACTTTAACAGTTTCAGTGTGGCTGAAATATCTCCCAAAAGGCACCGAAGTGACCTTAACCCAGCAAGTCAAGATTCTGTGCTTTATGGCATGCTGTTTTGTTCTGCTCCAGAGGAAGTCTCTGTCAGGCCAGATTGTTGGAATTTGCTGTCCTGCAGGGACTTGTGCTATAGAAATGGAGCAGCTTTATTCTCAAATTTGAACATTTCCTAATCATTTAAGCTTCTGTTCAGTAAAGTGATACTTGAGAAAGAAATCACTTCTTGATATTTGGGTGTAAATTTTCACCTGCAAAATAATATTTAAAGGTTAATAAGAAAATATGAGAGACAGGTAAAGCAATTAATGATTCAGTCCATTTCAAACATCTTTCCTGGGATTTTTCCTGGGGTGTGTATTCATCTAACTGTACTGTTTTGTGTGTGTGTGTTTTTTTAATCATTTGGAGGATCAGAACAAGGGGAAAACTTAAAAATTTCCTCCTATAGAGCATCCCCACTGCCCCAAATGACGGCTCCAAGAGAAGCACACGCATATGTCTTCATCTTCAATGAACTGTACTGCTTTGACATTTCACATTCAAACCGTGATATGAATAGAATTAAACTGAAGGTTTTGTCCATTCTTGAGTCTGAGCCAGACTGGATAAAATATTCATTTCTAGTATCTGAACTCATGTCATTGTCTTAAGCTTTCCCCAGTGGAGTTGAAGTCTCCTTCTCTCCCACCTTCCAACATCTGTTAGGTTGATGGCTGTCTATTGAGTCAATTAATGTTCAGGGGAAGTGAAAAATACTACAACTTTAAGCAAAGGGTTTTATTACATGTTATCTACATATAATTATGCCAAAAAAGAATTTAAAAACTAAGATACAGTAGAGAAATGCACCTAATATGAGAGAAAGCTTTTGTATTTACGTATATTTTAGAATTAGGAGGACCTTCAAGATGGCAGAGGAGTAAGACATGGAGATCACCTTCTTACCCACAAATACATCAAAAACACATCTACATGTGGAACAACTCTTACAGAACACCTACTGAACGCTGACAGAAGACTTCCCAAAGGGCAAGAAACTCCCCACATACCTGACCATGTGGCTGACAGGGTCCTGGTGCTCCAGCCAGGTGTCAGGCCTGAGCCTCTGAGGTGGGAGAGCCGAGTTCAGGACATTGGACCACCAGAGACCTCCCGGCCATATGTAATATAAATTGGTGAGAGCTCTCCCAGAGATCTCCATCTAAATGCTAAGACCCAGCTCCACTTAATGACCAGCAAGCTCCAGTGCTGGACACCCCATGCCAAAAAACTAGAAACACAGGAACACAACCTCACCGATTAGCAGAGACTCTGCCTAAAATCATTAGTTCATAGACACCCCAAAACACACCAGTGGACGCGGTCAGGCCCACCAGAAAGACAGCACCCAGCCTCACACACCAGAACACAGGCACCAGTCCCCTGCACCAGGAGGCCTACACAGCCCACTGAACCAACCTTACCCACTGGGGGCAGACACCAAAAACTGGCAGCCTGTGAAAAGGAGACCCTAAACACAGTAAGTTAAGCAAAATGAGAAGACAAAGAAACACACAGCAGTTGAAGGAGCAAGGTAAAAACCCACCAGACCTAACAAATGAAGAGGAAATAGGCAGTCTACCTGAAAAAGAAATCAGAATAATTATAGTAAAGATGATCCAAAATCTTGGAAATAGAATGCAGAAAATACAAGAAATGTTTAACAAGGACCTAGAAGAACTAAAGAGAAAACAATCATGAACACAATAAATGAAATTAAAAACTCTCTAGAAGGGACCAATAGCAGAATAACTGAGGCAGAAGAATGGATAAATGACCTGAAAGATAAAATAGTGGAAATAACTACTGCAGAGCAGAATTCAGAAAAAAAGAAAAGAATTGAGGACAGTCTCAGAGACCTCAGCAACTGACAAAGGATTAATCTCCAAAATATACAAGCAGCTCATGCAGTGCAATATCAAAAAAACAAGCAACCCAATCCAAAAATGGGCAGAAGACCTAAATAGACAAAGAAGATATACAGATTGCCAACAAACACATGAAAGGATGCTCAACATCACTAATCATTAGAGAAATGCAAGCCAAAACTACAATGTGGTATCACCTCAAACTGGTCAGAATGGCCATCATCAAAAAATCTACAAACAATAAATGCTAGAGGGGGTGTGGAGTAAAGGGAATCCTCTTGCACTGTTGGTGGGAATGTAAATTGATAACAGCCACTGGGAAGAACAGTATGTAGGTTCCTTAAAAAACTAAAAATAGAACTACCATATGACCCAGCAGTCCCACTACTTGGCATATTCCCTGAGAAAACCATAATTCAAAAAGAGTCATGTACAACAATATTCATTGCAGCACTATTTACAATAGCCAGGACTTGGAAGCAGTGTAAGTGTCCACTGACAGATGAATGGTTAAAGAAGCTGTGGCACATATATAAAATGGAATATTACTGAGCCATAAAAAGAAACGAAATTGACTTATTTGTCATGAGGTGAATGGACCTAGAGTCTATCATACAGAGTGAAGTAAGTCAGAAAGAGAAAAACAAATACAATGTGCTAATACATATATATGGAATCTAAAGAAAAAAGGTTCAGAAGAACGTAGGGGTAGGACAGGAGTAAAGACGCAGACATAGAGAATGGACTTGAGGACACTGGGAGGAGAAAGGGTAAGCTGGGACGAAGTGAGAGAGTGGCATTGACATATATACACTACCAAATGTAAAATAGATAGCTAGTGGGAAGCAGCTGCATAGCACAGGGAGATCAGCTGGGTGCTTTGTGACCACCTAGAGGGGTGGGATAGGGAGGGTGGGAGGGAGACGCAAGAGGAAGGGGATATGGGGATATATATATATACATATAGTTGATTCACTTTTTTATAGAGCAGAAACTAACACAACATTGTAAAGCACTTATACTCCAATAAAGATGTTAAAAAAAGAATAAAATGGACTATTACGTTTAGAAGTCACCAGCTAGTACCTTAAACATAAGTCAGTTTCAATAATCTGGATAATTTGTTTAAGAACAAATTATTTCTATAGTTGCACAAATAGACAATAATGTCTTGTGGATAACTCAAAACAGCGAATAAGATGAGAGAGGCAAAAAATGTTTATATATATATATATATATATATATATATATATATACATATATATTTGTATATATATGATTATTATATATATATATTTCAATTCCTCTGCATTCTGCTCTTATCCAGGAATATAAATATTTGCTGTCTTGTTTATTTGAGGTTGGCATCCCTATAAGTAATTAAATCTCCATGAGCAGCTTTGACAAAGAAGAACTCTGGCAATCTTTAATTCACTAAATTTTTGTAAGATTGGTTTCTTTATTATGCTCACACCTTCTGATAGCAGAACGTGGTGATGTTTGCAACCTCACCCCTAAGAAATATTTCCTTTTTTGAAATAAATGGCTCTTCCTTTTAATGCATGTTTGGATCATCTCTGCTTTTTCAAGTTGCCAAAATTATGACACTTTTTTTTAAAAAATATGGACTTTGGAGAAGTCATAACATTTGCTAACACAAGTTATTGTGTAACCTGGTATCATCAGTTCTTCATATGCTGAAATTCTATTGTGTTACTGTGATCATTATGCTGTGGACAGACAACTTCTGAGATGTCATGCACGATTATCACAATATTGTTATGTAAACCTTACAGTGACACTGATAGAAATGTTTATTCTAAGAAAGGCAAGAAACAGGCTTAAAATAATATAGATTTTCCATGATTGTATCTCAGAATGCTAGCAACTTTCAAATGACTATGACTTGCAAATAGTAGTCTCTCTTTTCATATTCCATAAAACAGGGTTCTAGGCATTTTCTCGCCATTTTATCCTAAGCACTTAAGTAGATCTTTTCCTTCTAAAACACACGAAGCTAATCATTGGGTGTTTTAACACTTTCTATTTTCCAATATTCCTCCTTCTAATTTCAATATTATCTAATCTACTTGAAAATAGCACTTTTCCCTAATGCTGATATTCTGTTCCTAGTGGGAGAGAATGATTTTTGTTAACATCTCCTTGTTCTGTGTTACGTGTGTCACTATGGCTTTGCCTTGGTTTCTCTGAGTGTAATCAGTAGTATTCAAAATCTTTTTCCTAGGATGTAAAAGATTGTCTAAGGACAATTTAAAAATAGTTGATGCTATGTAAAGATAGTTCTGCATAGAATGTACCTTGGAATATATCCAGATACCATTATTTAACATTACATTATGATAATTAGTACATAAAAGTAATGCTGAAATTTGCTCTAAGTAAAGCAGAATTTCAAATAAAACTATTCATGGATTGCTCCCCAACCTCCCCCCTATATCCTACCTCTCATCTCCATCTCCTGCCCAATTGTTGAATAGTAGATGCATAATTTCTTATGCAGAACCTATTTTTAAGATACGGTCTGCTATGCTCCTAGCCCCACTACAACAACCTGCTCTTTCAAGTCTTTTGTTCAACTTTTCTGTTTGTTGATTCTCTGCTTTTCTGTTGGTTGATGTGTATTCTGAGCATAAGCTCAGAATTACCTACACAAATTTTCAAGAGGTTAACTTTAACGTGTGCTGTGTTGCTTTAAAGTTTAACAGCACTGTGTCAGAATCATGAGGTCCAGAACTTCTGACAGGTTCTAATAGCTGCCTTACAAAAAGAGATCAATACCATATATACATATATAAACATTTTGAGATATGGAAAAAATTCCCACATTTGTTTACCCTAGTAACAAAATGATTTTTTCCTAACTTTCTTCATGTGTATGCATATTTTTAGATAGATACAATTTTGTATTCTACAGCATTTTGTATCTTTATATTAATGGTACTGTGTATTAAAGTATATGTATTCTGATATGCGTATATATTTTTACATTTAAGTATAGATATATATCTATACTTAATGTATACTAAAGGTGCACACACACAAATACATATATCTTCATGTATTGTTTTGTTTTTTTGTTTTGATGGGCAAACCATTGTCACTATTATTTAATATTGCTTCATATTCAGTTTCATGCCTAACTAAGTACGTTGTACCCAATATGCAGTATAATGTATATAAAATACATTTAATTCAAAAATCTGTAAAAATAAATATATTAATCCAAACATTATTTTCTTCATACAGATTTTACTCTTTAGGAAACTTTGGTGTGGTATGGTACAATATCCCCTCAACTTTACTCCTGTTCAAAATTTACCTCAGTGTATTTGTAGCAATTTGGAAGATTCTGCCTATGTACTCAGTCAGAGACAACTTGCTTATCTTCGTAGGATAAACAGGGATATTAATGGGGAAACATTTGACACCTCTTATTGATATTCCCCAAGGCAACCAAAGGTAAAGTTCAAATCATCAGCACGATGTTTTCCAACCAGGGAAGCATGATTCATGTCACAAAATCTGTTAACAAAATCCTCTACACAATATGAAAAACTGCTTTTCTCAGCAGATCAGTGTGTTTTTTTAATATAAAAATATGTCACTGTTGTCTTACCTCAACAAAGATGTGTGTTAAAAGCTTAAGTGACGTGTCTGATAAAAGAAGATATGCTAGATATTAACCCCAATTTTATTTTCACCCCAAATAGTTCTGTGGGCTACAGAAGCTCTTTTGCCTTTGAATCTGTAAGAAACATTATTAGTGTTGCAATGCAAGTGTGATTCACATAAGGGAAAGATAAAGAAAAAAATATGGCAGTTTGTCAAAAAGTGTCAGGACAAAATATTTTAAAGAAAATACCACACTATTTATTTAGCTTATCGTTGGTCACAATGATTTTAGAGAGTTAAGACAAAGAACTATAGCAAACAAAATTACAAAAATTTTATTTTGGAAGTGTCATACATAAATTAACATATGCATGTATATGTGTGTATAGATATGGATATCTGTTACCTTCTTTCCCTCAAAAAGTAAAATCACGACCATCATAAAATATAACATGATATGTTTAAACATTTTATTCAGCTAATTAATTAAGAAAGCAATAAGAAACTAAGATTGGTTCAAAGGATAATTTAAAGAAAAACTATATAGTTTTTCTATATAGTTGAATGCTATATAGTTAGTCAGGAATGCTGATATTAATATTTTAATACATCTAAACTGGCTTATACCCTGTAGGACAATAAAATGTAATATTTTGGGTTATATTTTTTAAAGGACAAAAATCAATTGTATCTCTACTGGATAAGATATATTTTCATTTCAGTGGACAATAATAATTGACATTACTCTCCATTTTCTACAGCTTAATTTCCTGAGCTCTAAAATAGCCTTATCAATGGAAACAAAAACATAGATGACCACCCTTGTAGATACATTAGATTATTCCTGGAAGGTTTCCTAGATAATGGCCAGCACTTAACTAAAAATACTGTACACTCTTTTGACTATTTCCCAGTTTTGAAAATTATAACTTTGAATGCAAGAGTGACATTAACACCCACATTATAGGCTTTTCAAGTAATTGAAGAAAAAATTTACTGTGAGTTTTTAAAATGCTCCTCACTCATAGTATGTGCAATGTGTCTCAGATCAGTAACATATCACAAAGCTCCAGTGTAGTGAAAGCTGTGCTGTAATTCAGGAAACTTCTTTTTGAAATTGAGCTGTTATAATAATTTTACACTGTGACAACTGTTAAGGGAATTGTCTTTTCTTTTTCTTTCATGGAAGAACAATAATATTAAGGCTGTCATTGGGGAAGAAGAGAGAAAGAAATATAATTTATATAGGATTTCATTTAATTTATTGCTCTAAATACAATGCATGTATCTAATAAATGTATTGTAATTATATTGATTATATGTATTTCCTGAAATTGTAAAAGTAACTGGCAGGGGGAAAAAAGGAACTATGCAATGATTTAATCATAAATGGTTCAGATTGTAAGTATACATACACATGAGGAACTAATCTAGGTGAATATCAATAGTGAAAAAAAAAGATTTTTCTTTCACAGAACTTAATTTTGGTGAATCAGTAAGCAAACTCAAAACTCAATAATTAAGTTAGATATTTATATCTTGGAAGAAAAATAAAAAGAAGTTAAATGAGAAACAGATGTTATTTTAGATAAGAAAATGAGTAAAGGCCTCTCTGAGGAGGTGGCAGTTAAGCAGAAATTTAAATTGAGTGAACAGGTAATAGAGATATCTGTGGGAATACTAACCAAAATACACTGAGGCAGGATTGTGTTTGGATTCTTTCAAGAAAAAAGGAAGATATGTGACTGGCAAAAGTGTAAGCTAAGGAAATCTATAGGAGATGAAGTTGGAAAAGATGCTTAGGGCCAGATTAGGTAAAATTTTGGTAGGCCATTTGCAGCTACATGGATGGACCTAGAGATTGCCATACTGAGTGAAGTAAGTCAGACAGAGAAAGACAAATATCATGATATCACTTCTATGTGGAATCTAAAAAAAATGATACAAATTAACTTACTTACAAAACAGAAATGGAGTCACAGATGTAGAAAACAAATATATGGTTACCAAGGGGGGAAGGGGGAGGATAAATTAGGAGATTGGGATTGACATATACACACTACTATATATGTAAAACAAATAACTAATAAGAACCTACTGTATAGCACAGGGAACTCTACTCAATACTCCACAAATGACCTATATGGGAAAAGAGTTTTAAAAAGAGTGGATATATATATATGTATAAATGATCACTTTGCTGTACAGCAGAAACTAACACAACATTGTGAGTCAACTATACTCCAATAAAAAATCAATTTAAGAAAAAAATTTTGGTAGGCCATAGTGCACATTATGGGATTTATTCTAAATGCTGTAGAATGATGAAAAGTTTTCCATCTGGAAAGTCAGATCATGTGATTTGCTTTTCTGAAAAAAAAAAAAAAAATGGTAGAAAGGAAACCAGTGGGAGGCTAATGCTGCAATTCAGGGTATAGATAACAGTTGCTTGAGTTAGGGTATAATGGTACTCATGGTGAGAAGTGGTTAGAATCTGAATATTTGAATGGCATGGAAGTGCCAGGAGATATGTTGATGGATTAGATTTTGGGTGTAAAAGAAAGAAAGAGTTCAAGAAAGGCTTAAGATTCTTGTGAGAGCATTGAAGTGAATGGTGCTAAAGAAACCTGACCAAAAAAAATGTGTGTGGGGTTAGAGTCAGGCATTCCATTGTGGACAGGTTAGGTTTGAGATGCCTACTAAGCATCTAAATCGGGATGATGATTATGTAGTTAGACATAGTAACCTGGAGTTTAAATCCATAAAACTGATGGTGATGTAGGGAGATGTGGTGAGAGGAGTGAGCCCTTAGTACAGATTTAGAAGTTGAGAAAATGAAGAGGACCTCGCTCTGGGGCTTGAACAAATGTGGCAGTGAGGCCAAAAGAAAATAAGACAGTCAAGGAGTAGGGATGAACAATTGAATCAAAGAGAGATGATTACTTGATTTTGGATTTGGAAATGTGGAAAATTTGACAAGAGACGTTTTGTGGAATGGTTGAAGACAAATACCTGACTACAGTAGGTTTAAGTAGGAATATATAAAAGAAAGTAAGTTCAGTTAATGCTGTTCAGAAGCAAATGCTTCTTAGAACTGAATGACATGGAGAATATATTAGCAGTAAAGAGAAAGAATGAAAACACAAAGAGATTTTAGAAGTTTCAGTGCAGTTTTAGACTTCACTAGCCTTGGATAGAGTAAAATAAGCCATATTTTGAGTTCTTGTATGTCTATCTGACACATAATTCCTGATGTCTATAAGTCATTCTCCTCTGTAGGAGACCTTCTATTGTTATTTTTTTTTCTTGGACTCTATTTTCAGGTAAGGGGTCCATTTTCTTTTTCTAATTTCAAGGCATTTTCCCATGTTCTTTGTATCTAGAATCTAGGGTACTGAAACTATATGGTTGGAAATTTTCTTTTTATTTATTAGTTCTATTCAGATTCTACATATACTTAACAACCTGCAAAGGTATAACTAAGATTAACAATATACATTGATATGCAGAGTAGTATCCTTTTTGTTGTCTAGAAGCTCACTAATTCAAAATTATAAATTGTATGACCTTGACAAAACACATGGCACATTGCAGTGTTTTTCTTAAAACAAAAAATGACTTGAAATCGATACATCTAGGAAAACTCAAACTGCTAACAGATGAAAAATTTGCTGAAATTCTGGACATAACAGAAAGAAAGAGAAAAAACAAACACAATATTTGACAGATTACTCATGAACTCTCGGCAGGTCATCTTTCTCTGAAGGAACTTCTTTCCTTCTTTTCATCAGTTTATTTCATAATCCTTAGTTTTGGACATCAAAGCAATATTTTTACACAAATTTTGTTTTTTAATGGGATTCTATTGCAAAGAATATTGACATTTGACATGTAAGGGCACTTTCTTTCAAATTTCCATCACATTACAATTAGTGGAGCCAAGCCACATGGTTGCCAGTAGCCAGAGTCAGAGAAAGACAAGGTTAATGTACAGTTCTTTGTTGATTGAAAAGCTGTATGAACTGAATGAAAGAGGATGCAAAATGATGGAAGAGGAAAGATGCCATAAGAATTTTTTTCTCCACCTTCTGCTTCTCATATTGTTTCTTTGAAAACAAACAAACCTGGAATTCTTGTCTCATATATTTGCCTGCAATTATAAAGGGACTTTGATTCTACCTGGTTATATTTCTGATTATATTTAATTCACTATTGCCTGTGTTGTAATCAATAATGATGGTTTCATTGTTTCTTTTTAGAGTAAAACTGACCAACAGGAAGGCTACAGACAAACCTATTGAGTTAAAACAACTAGCATATTATTTTTCATTTTGATAGAATAAATATAATTTTTAAGACTATTTTCATTAGAGCAGTTTTAGGTTTACAATAAAACTGAGAGGAAGGTACAGAGATTTCTCAGGTATTGCTGCCCACACACATGCATAGACTTCCCTATATCAACATTACTCACAATGGTACATTTTCTACCAAGGATTGATACATCGTAATCACCCAAAGTCCATAATTTATACATTAGGGTTTACTATTGGTGTTATGCATTCTATGGGTTTGGAAAAAAGTGTAATGACACATATTTATCCTTATAATATCATATAGAATATTTTCACTGCCCTAAAATTTCTCTTTGCTCTGCCTATTCTTCTCTCACCCCATTCCTAACAACCACTTATTTTTTTACTGTCTCAATAATTTTGCTTTTTCCAGAATGTCATATAGTTTGAATCATACATTATGAAGCCTTCTCAGATTGGCTTCTTTCACTTGGTAATATGCATTTATGATTCCTCCATGTTTTTTCATGGCTTGATAGCTCATTTCTTTTCAGCATTGAGTAATATTCCATTGTCTGGATGTATTACAGTTTATTTATCCATTCACTCACTGAAAGACATCTTGGTTACTTCCAAGTTTCAGCAATTATGATAAAGCAGCTATAAACATGTGTAGGCACATTTTTGTGTGGATATAAGTTTTCAACTCCTTTGAGTAAATAATACAGAGTGTGATTGCTGGATCGTATGGTAAGAATATGTTTAGTGTTGTAGGAAACTAGCAAACTGTCTTCCAAAGTGGCTGTACCATTTTGCATTCCCACCAGCAATGAATGACCTGTTGCTCCACATCCTCACCACCTTTTGGAGTTGTCAGTGTTTTGGGTTTTGGCCATTCTAATAGTTATGTAGTGGTATCTCATTTTAGTTTGTATTGCCATGATGACATATGATGTAGAACATCTTTTCATATGCTTATCTGCCATCTATATACCTTTGATGTGGTGTCTGTTAAACTCTTCGGTTGATTGATTGCATTCATATTGTTGAGTTTTAAGAATTCTTTGTATATGTTGGATAACAGTCCTTTATCAGATGTGTCTTTTGCAAATATTTTCTCCCAGTATGTGATTTGCTTTCTAATACTCTTGATATAGTCTTTTTGCAGAGCAAAAGATTTTCATTTTAATAAAGTTCAGCTTATCAATTATTTCTTTCATAGATCGTGTCTTCGATGTTGTATCTAAAAAGGCATTACCAGGGCTTCCCTTGTGGCACAGTGGTTGAGAGTCTGCCTGCCGATGCAGGGGACACGGGTTTGTGTCCCTCATGCTACGGAGCGGCTAGGCCCATGAGCCATGGCCGCTGGGCCTGCACATCCGGAGCCTGTGCTCTGCAACGGGAGAGGCCACAACAGTGAGAGGCCCGCGTACTGCAAAAAAAAAAAAAAAAGGCATTACCATACCCAAGGTCATCTAGGTTTTCTCTTGTTATCTTCTAGGAGTTTTATATGTTGCATTTTACATTTAGGCCTATGTTTCATTTTGGGTAAATTTTTGTAAAAGGTGTGTCTAGAGTTTTTTTTTTTTTTAAACATGTGAATGTCCAGTTATTCCAGCATCATTTGTTGAAAAGATTATCTTTGTTCCAACACACTGGCTTTATTCTTTTTCAAGGATCAGTTGACTATGTTTAGAAGGCTCTATTTCTGGGCTCTCTATTATGTTCTACTGATCTATTTGTCTATTCTTTCACCAATACCACACTGTCTTGATAAATGTAGCTTTACTAAATATAACTTTTCATACCTAGTTTAAAGTTCAGAAACACTTTTTTAAAATGCCCCAATAGGCAGTTGAGGATACGTTTTCATTTTTTATTTGTTTTCAATTTAATATGTAAGGGACACTATCAACAATTATTATCTTAAAATAATCTACTATAATACTACATGTTGTACAATAATAAATAAATATATTTGTCTGAGGATAATATGTGTTTGTTACAGAATATGTGAAAAATTAGGCAATAATGTAACATGATTTAACATTAGAAATAATGTACTCAAAGTTACTTGCTACTTATTTACATACTCAGTTGTTAGTGTTATAGTTTAAATGTTTAGATTATTTAAAAGCATTTCTTAATTTACATCCTAACTTTTCAAACACTGAGATTATAGTTATACCATATAATTTTTTTTATTGTCTATAAATTGCTGAGATGAGTTAAATCCTAGAACTCGTCTAAAAGCATAACATGTATCATGTTAAATTTTCAAACGCACGTTGATTATTTATAAGCTCATACTCTTCTAAACCTTTGTCCAACATGGCTTATAAGAACCCCAAGGGAACAAGTTTCACCAATAAAAGATATTCTTGACCATCTAATAACTTCATTACAGTTTTATTTTAAAAAACTAAATGATAACGGATAAAATGTTTGAAGATTCCTTTGACTTATAAGCCATTAAAAGAATTGTTGAATTGGTAATAGTATATTGTATGAGTCTTTATAAACATTAATTTGAAATGTCATTTAATGAGAATGTACCAATTATTTAATATTATGATGATAATTTTTTGTCATTTATAAGATGTCTTCAGTGTAGTTTATTTTATTCCCTGGGGTAGTGTCTAACTGATGGTGACTAATTCTATAATCCTTCATGTTTCCAAAAGGTTGAGTAATCTTTGATTGTGAAACAGCAGTAGTTTCAGGGTGGTTAACTACAGTCCATAATACTGTGTCCATAGAATTCGTCCATTAGACAAAAGTTTATTCTTCAACCTTCCTTCCTTTCTTCCTTCCTCACTCTTCCTCTTTTCCTCCCTCCTTCCTCTTATCACCACCTTTTTTTCTTTCATTATGTTTGGCTTCATGTTATTGTTTAGTATTATCAGACGGTAGCTTTGATTATTTTGCTATTAACATGTTTCTAATGAACTTTGTGGGGTGAATTTAATTATCATGAAAAAAGGAATAAATTTATTAATTTAATTTGGGAAATAATTTAATTCAAAATATTTTAGATATTAGATTTATTATTTTATCCATTTAGGGGGAAAAGTATTCAGTATTAACCATGAATACCAAAAAAAAAAAAAAGTGCTTTAGAGCAGATAAATAAATGAAATACAGATCTAGAGTAGACATTTGGAAAGCCTTTCATTATATCATGTTTTTTAGATTATGGGGTAATTAATTAATTTTAGAGTTGGCTTTATAAAGCTAATTTACAAACGATAATATTGGTCATTTTAATCTCTTGAAATCATTGGATCATTTCATTCACAGCTTGAACAATTAGCTAAAATGGAGACTAAGGAATAAGGATTAGAGACAATTTGTGTTAATCAAACTTTTGGGAGAATATCTTAAAAATATTTTACAATACAAATAAAGCTATCATTTAGGTTTTATCATTTGCAACTATTTCTTAGACTAAAATATTTTATTCTTATTGTCAAGTGAGTTAATGTGTTAAGCTACTCATTCTCTTTACATTTGTCTGGTTAGTGGACTCAATATTGAAAAAGTACTCTGTGTAGAATTTTATTGAAAACAATATAAATATTCCAAATATTTGAAGTTTGGACTGACTGTTTTTTACCCATAAAGATTCATAGTTGAGATCACAGCAAAACTTTGATTATAGGACACAGTAATTTTATAGCCCCTAATTAAAATTAAGCCATTTCATCACATGATATGTGTAGCAAAAAAAAAAAGATTATATATCATTTATTGTTAAGTACTATGATCTGGGATGTGATTTTCCTCTTGTTTCATCCATCATTTTGAGCCTGAATAAATAGGATGAAGGTTTTACAAAACAAGAGCTCTCTATTATTTATAATGCATTTCAAGAAAATTATAAATTATCTGGTAAATTACTTATCTCTGTTTCATTAGTTTTTTTATGGAGTTTTACCTTGTTCTTTCATAATTCTCTGTTTTCTGATTTTTTTTTGACTGACTTTGTTTGAATGAAATTAGCCAAAACTGTTACCTTGCGTAGGAGGGTCCCTATGCAGTCTGTGTGTGCATAGTGGTTTTCTCAGGTGGGTTGGAGCTGAAGTAAGCACAGGCCAGGGCTTTTTGCAGAATGTGCCTAGGTTGTCCCCTTGGAGTGCTTGGAGCAGGTGGGGATGGAACTGGAGGGGTTGGAGCCAGAGCTTGGCCCGGTAGGGACTTCTCCTGGGGCATGTTGGCAGCTGCTTCCTGGGGAGTGGTGGGGCTGGAGCCAGAGGGACTACAACTGGAGCCCAGCACTGGCCAGGGCTTCTCCCAAGGTACACTGGTAGCAGCTGCCTTGAAGGTGGGTGGGGTGGAGCCAGAGACAGGTGTGGGGTAAAGCTTTTCCTGGGGCCCGGAGGGCTGCCTCCTTGCTCGGGGGAGGTGGAGTTGGAGCTGGAGCCTGGTAAAGGCTGAGGGCTGCTGGGGGCAGTCTTGGCTAGAGCACCAGGGGCTTTTCAATCTGCTCTCTCTGTGCTGGGACTTGCAGGAAGTAGATTTGTGCATGTGCCCTTTAATAGTAGAGACTCAGTTTCCTACAAGCCCTTCCGTTCTCCAGGTCCTAAGCCCTGCTGGTTTTCAAAACGAGTTAAGGGAATTCACCTTCACAGTGCTGGATGCCAGGTGCCCAACGTGCGGCTCGAACTTCTTACTTCTTAGGGAGGAACTCTAAGTTTGTGATTTCCCGTCTTCTTTTGGGTTGCCTGCTGGGGTTGTGGGTCCTGACTAGATTGCTTCTCTTCCCCTCCTACCCATCTGGGTGTGTTATTTTCTTTATACCCTCAGTTGTAGAAGAGCCATTCTGCTAATCTTTAGATCGTTCTGAGAGTTATTCTGTATGTTGTAGTTTTTGCGCGTTCATGGGAGCATGTGAGCTCTGGGTCTTCCTACTACACAGTCTTGATCCTGCCTCTCTATCATGACACTGAGAAGTATTCTGATGAGTCAACTAAGCTAAAAGAGAACCTTACATTTAACACATAACAACTGATTCAATTATGTGTTAACTTGCTGTCATCTAAAGTCTTCCATTGTTTATCCTTCTTTAACCTATGAACTGATCAAAATATTTCTGCAAACCTCTGAAATCGACTCTTTCAAATTATATCCGTAATTTTTTACAATGTGGTTTTTAATTACCTCTTTTTCTTCATTAATTCACTAGACCATTAAATATCTCAATAGTTTCTTCCAGTTATAAAACAAAGGAGTCCTGGAGATGTAATGTACAGTATGGTGACTGTATTAAAAATTTAATAATCTGGTATTAAAAATGCAGATCATTTTTTTTCCTTCTCTCTTACCAGAGTACCTCTTACCTAACTTTTAAAATAAAAGGAATCATGTAAATACATATTGGATTTAGCTAATTTCCTATTCACACAGAATCTTTTCTACCCTGGTAATGACCCCCATTTCCTTTTGTAGAGTCTAACTGTGGATAAAATATGATTTCATTTGAATTTTTAAAATAACATCAAACTAAACAGAAACATGATCAAAATTAGAATTAAGCAATCTTTCCAGATGCTATGTTTGACACATAGCAATAATGATGAGCTAAAAATACTACTAAATCATTTGCAGAGTTTTGTTAAGTTTGAACATCCCAGTAAGATGTTCATATTGAATACTGAATCATTAGCAAAAGCAGCGAGATTACTAAAAAAATTTATGCAGCTAGGTGTTCATTAAAACAGAAACAGATATAAACAACAAGATAGATTCATTCAAAGAGAATTTTGCTGACTGTTTTCTCACCCAATACTAGTCTAAAAGCAGTTTTAATTCTGCAGCTAATCTTTCCCAGAAAGCTCTCAGGCCATTTAATTAAAATAATACTGAACTAGGAGAAGGAAATGTTCTTAAAGTTTTCAACTCTCACAAAGAAACACCGTGGAACTTAACTTACACCTTCATTTCCTTCTGTCCAATTTTAAAGTGTTCAGTAATCTCATTATGAAAAAGTAAATCTTAAATTTCATCTTCAGTTCAATTCCTTAATAAACGTCCTCTTCACAAAGTATATATGTTTTTACTGTACACTTTAGTCTATATGGACATTAAATCCCTCTTCTTTTAAATCTGTAATTCTCTATTCTTTAGGAATGTAAGAAAGGTCGATTAGAAATATACATTGTGGTAATATAAAAATGCATTGAGTTATTACTACTATGAGCACACATGATTAGAATATGGAAGAACTATAGTCTATTAAAAATGAGATATTGTGCAATGCCATTTGCAATATCTTATTAATTTTCCTAAGTTTTATGCAGAATTTTGAGTGTTTGAGATAATAAAAATGACTGGATTTTCAAATCAGATTCACACAAAACAGAAGTCTTACGTAGTATACATCACTACTAATAATTTCAGGAATACAAATACTCATGTACAATAGATGAAGCAGAGGTCTGGGGCCCGAAACACAGCTTCCTAGGTCCTCTATTTACATGTCAAGATGCATCTATGTCCCAAATTTATACATGAGGTCTAAGTAATATGTGCGATTCACATCACTTACACATAAAGGACCATTCAGGTCATGACATCTTCATGTTGTACTCAGATAGTGACAGACCTTACCTGATATTTTCCAGAGAGTCATTCCTCTTAAATCAATAGATTCCTGCTTTGTTTGCCATAAGTGATACTAGACAATCAGGTATATCCTGCTAAAAGCATTCTGTAAATAAGAACTCTACTACTAATGAATACTATGAGCTTGTTTGCCAAGAGGTCTATTATTAACATGTTTTTTTCTTCCTTTTCCTTTTTTTTTTTTTTTGCGGTACGCGGGCCTCTCAGTATTGTGGCCTCTCCCGTTGCGGAGCACAGGCTCAGGATGCGCAGGGTCAGCGGCCATGGCTCACGGGCCTAGCCGCTCCGCGGCACTGTGGTATCTTCCCCGACCGGGCCACGAACCTGTGTCCCCTGCATCGGCAGGCAGACTCTCAACCACTGCGCCACCAGGGAAGCCCTATTAACATGTTTATAAGAAGATCTGTCTGGGTCACAAGTTCCTTTATTCTGAAAACCTACCACTTAACCATTTATTTACCGCATAGACAAAATATGATCCATCAATGACAGTTTTCATTTTTTCTTGAAAAAAATGCATTTTTTTTTTTTTTTTTTTTTTTTTTTTTTTTTTTTTTGCTTATCAGTCTAGCTAGGTTAATAGAGGCAGTGTAGAATAAAAGTAACCCTTACTCATAAAATACGGGAGAAACATCTAAATTCACCATTACATCTGATGTTTGCTATTAGTTTGCATTTGATACCCTTTATCAGACTAAGGAAGTATTCTTTAATTCCTTTTTGGCTAAGGGTTTTATTGAAAATGGCTGGTAAATTTTATCTGCACTTCATATTTGCTGAGATGATTATTATTTATCTCAACTAATTTCTAAATGTACTGAGTTTTATTAATTGATTGCTTTATGTTAATTCTAACCTGAAATCCTAGAATAACTAAAATTATTCATGTGGTATTATTTTTAATATATGCTAGTAAACATTTTTTAGGATATTTTCAGCTATGTTTATGCATATGATTAGCTTGTAATTTCCTTCCCCAAACTGATCTAGACAGGTTTTAGGATGGGGATGGGAAATGGTCCCTCTTTGTACTCCAGAATAATTGTGCAAGATTGGAATTGTTTGTTCCTTTGATATTTGGACTTTAAAAATATACTGTTTGTTTATTAACTTATTTGTTTTATTTGTTTATGGTTTTTCATGTTTGTGAATGGCAGGGAGGGAATTTTAATTACCTACTCAATATGTTGAATGGCTATAAATCTGTTCAAACATTTATTTGCCCCAGGTTATTTTAAGTGGCATTGCCTGAAATGTGTCCATTTTGTATACATTTCACCTATGTAGAGCTGTTTGTAACATTTTTCTTATGAATTATCACTCTCGTTTTGACAAGCTTACCATGTTTGTCAGTTCATTAGGCCTTTCAAAGAACCAGTTTTGGCTTCTCTGACAACACCTCCCCATCACCCGCCACCACTGTATGATTGTATGCTGCATCTTTAATTTCTTACTACATACTTACTATTTTCTTTCTTCTGTTTTCTTGAATTTACTTTCTTTACCTTTTACCACTTTCCTAGAAAATTCTTAGAAAGTTTTAGCCTTTCTCACTTTCTAATGTAGACATTTAGGTAAAAAAACTATCTTCCTGTTTTTGCTTCATACTATAGATTTTGCTACTTGTTACATAGCATTTTCATTTCATTTCTGAATATTTTCTAATAAAATTATTTTTATAATTTTATGTTATTTATATGTTTCACAATTTCTGCACATGATATATTTTCTTCTGGTTATCTTTTCCCTCAACTGTTATTAATATATTTTATTCATAACACAGTTTTAGATTTACAAAGAAAATTGAGCAGATTGTACAGTGTATTCCCATATACATGTATTATTCTCACAATTTCTCCTATTATTAACATCTTACATTGGTATGGTACATTTGCTACAATTAATGAACCAATGTTGGTATATTGTTATTAACTAAAACTCTGGGCACTGGATATGCTAGTTTATTCATATTTCTTTAGTTTTCACCTAATGTTATTTTTCTGTTCCAGGGTCTTGGAAATCTAAGATACCAAGTTACATTTAATTGTCATGTCTCCTAGGCATCACTTGGCTGTGACAGTTTGTTAGACTTTCCTTGTTTATGATGATCTTTATAGTTTTGAAGAGTACTGATTAGGTATTTTGTATAATGCCCCTCCACTGGGATTTGCCTTATTCTTTTTTTTTCATGATTACACTGGGTTATGTTTGGGAGGGGCATATAACAGAGGAAAAGTGTCATTTTTGTTATATCATTTCAAGGGTACATACTATCATCATAAATTATCATGAGTTGATTTTGACTTGATCACCTGAGTGAGGTTTGTCAGGTTTCTCCAATGTAAATTTACTCTGCTTTTTCTCCTTCCTATACCTTAATTTTTTTGGTGGAATCACTCTGTGCAGCTCACATCTAATGAATGAGGTATTATGATCCGCCCCCTTGGAGAAAGTATCTACATAAATTATTTTGGAATTTTACTAGTTGGGACGCTTGAGCCTTCCTCCACATTCATTTATTCAGTCATGTATTTACATCAGTATGGATATTAGTTTTATACTTTGGGCTGTAATCTAATACTACCTTATGTTCTTGCTCAAGTTATTCCAGCTTTGGCGATTAGGAACTCTTTCAGTTGGCTCTTGTGTTCCACTCACATACCCCCACGCTCCCTTCGTTGTTGTTTAATCTTTCGTGTGTTTCTTCCTTTGTTTTTAGCACTACCTAACCTTCTAATGGTCCATGCTTTTCTTTTATATTTACTGCCCCAGACCTAGAATCAGCCATTTGCCCCAAGGGGCCCTGATTATTTTTATTGGGGAATAGCATCAGAAAGCAAGGTCTGGGCTCTTGTTCTGCTTCTTGCCAGATGAGTGTCAATGCTCCTAGCCTTTTCAGCTGACAGAGCAAGGAGATATATGTATATAGTAACCCATGTTTATTTACATAAGTATAAATCCCTATACTTTTTCATACCCTTAAAAAAATTTTTTTTATTAGAGTATAATTGCTTTACAATGTTTTGTTAATTTCTGCTGTACAATGAAGTGAATCAGCTATATGTATACCTATATCCCCTTCTTCTTGGACCTCCCCCCACCCCAATCCCACCCATCTAGGTCATCACAGAGCACTAAACTGAGCTCCCTGTGCTCTACAGCAGGTTCCCATTAGCTATCTAATTTACACATGGTAGTGTATTTATGTCAAACCTAATCTCCCAGTGCATCCCACCCTCCCCTTCCCCGCCGTGTCCACACGTCTGTTCTCTACGTCTGCGTTTCTATTCCTGCCCTGCAAATAAGTTCATCTGTACCATACTCTCTTTATATAACCATCTGCATTTATGTTAAGCTGAGTATATGTTTATGCTGCTCTCCAATTATGATCTATTAAGATGTAGATTATTCTAGACTGTTCCTCTTGTTTATCTGTATATTCCCACTCCACATTGAGAAACTTGGTCCCCATTATCTGTAATCTATTTATGTAATTGCTCAATTCCAAAATACAAGTATGGCAGTGTCAGAATTGCTAACTCATACTCCGTGGGGAACTCTATTAACTAGAATACAGTACTTATGCAGTTTCTTTTATCTTTAGGCTTACAGACTTCATCAATTATCAAAGTTATTTAGGTCAGCACCTTTTCCCACACCCTTTCAGTGAGATTGTTTCATATATTTATAATACAATTAGATTTTCTTATCACAGTCTGTATTCTTCTATAATATCTCTAACTTCCCAAATGATTTTTTTAATTTGCATATGTTGTTTTACTCTTTATGTTGTAAAGTTCTATGGGTTTTAGAAAATACACAATGTCATGTATCCACCATTATAGTATCACACAGAATAGTTCATTGCACTAAAAATCCCCTATTCAGCCCTCTCCTCCTCCCCTTGAATGCCTGGTGACCACTGATTCTTTTTACTATCTCTGTAGTTTTATCTTTTACATGTCATATAATTGGAATCAAACAGTATATAGCCTTTTGCAACTGACTTCTTTCACTTACCAATATACATTTAAGTTTCCTCCATATTTTTTAGTGACCTGATGGCTCATTTCTTTTTATTGCAAAATAATAGTCTGTTGTATGGACATAACAGAGTTTTTCATCCATCCAGCTAGAGAAGGGCATTTTGGTTGCTTCTAGTTTTTGGCACTTTTGAGTAAAGTTCCTTACAAATATCTGTGTGCAGATTTTTATGTGGGCATATATTGCAATTGAATTGTTAAATACCTAGGAGTGTGATTGCTGAATTGTAAAGTAAGACTATGTTTAACTCTCTAAGAAACTACAAACTATATTCCAAAGTGGCTGTACAATTGTGCATTCCCATCAGCAATGAATAAGAGTTCCAAGTCTTTTGGCTAAATACCAAGGAACACAATTGCTGGATTGTATGGTAAGAGCGTCTTTAGTGTTATAAGAAAACACTAAACTGCCTTCCAAAGTGGCTACACCATTGTAAATTCCCACCAGCAGTAAAAAAAAGAGGTTTTGTTGTTCTATATCCTTGCCAATATTTGGTATTGTCAGTTTTTATTATTTTAGCATTTCTAAATGGTGTGTAGTAGTGTCTCACTGTTGTTTATTTTGCAAATCCCTAATGATAAATGATGTTGAGCAATTTTCACATGCTTGTTCGTCATTCGTAGTATCTTTTTGGTGAGATGTGTTTTCAGATCATTTGCCCATTTTTAAATTCATTTGTTTGTTTTCTTCACGTAGAGGTTTAACAATTTATTGTATATTTTGGAAACAAATCTTAAACTAAATGTTTTATTATTTTAATGTATTATAAAAAAAAGTCTGTGTTTATAGTTGAAAATGCTTAACTCTGTGTTATGCTATGGTTAATGAGCATTAGTAATACACAGATAATAAAGAAGGTTAGAGAGCATAAGGAAGTCACCGAATTTTGCTATGGGAATGCTTTGCAAAGATATTTGAATATAGGTTAACTATATTCTCACACTTCACAAAAAGAATATGAAGCCACACTAAGAGTGGATAAAGCAGTGATGAATAGTGAAGACTTTTGTGTTGTTACTCTCTTCCAGTTCAATAGCTCTTTGGTTTGAAATCTGTGTTAAAAATTTGCTCTACCACCTCTTTAAGGAAGATAGATTACCAGCTCCAAAATAACATTTTTTTTTAATACAAACTATCTTTCCAGGTCATACCTAAACTGGACTTGGAGAGATGATAAAGGATTCATATTCAATAGAAAATTTCTCACATGGTGTAAGAAACCTTTATAGCGTGAAGAGACTGAAGAAGCATATGAGAAAATTGTTCAATTTGTTTTTATTTCACCTTATTTCAGATTGAATTTAAGTGGCTTGTAAAGATGGAATTTGAAAATACTGATAGTTTACTTTTATATAGGGTATAAGATTCTTAAGTATAGTAAGAACATTTAATTTTTATTATTTTCTCATAGCCTAACTCTTCTTATGTCTCCCAAAGGGAGAAATACTTACAGAAAATACTTCAATGTTGAGAGTCATTTCCAGCTTTATAAATGTAAAATTTTCTCCCTTATACATTTTTTACATATATAAAAGATGGTAAAGTTCTGATGGCATAGCTATTTACATGTCTATTATTAGTGGTAATTTTAATGTAATTAATTGACCTAGTGTTTATAAATGTGGTTAAACAATACACTTTTTAAACTAAATATTGGTAGCTGTTTAATTTTATATTTTTTAGATAATCATTGTTTATAGTTGTGAAATTAAGGTTACTCAATATTTTTATATAAGGTAAATCATCATGTCAAAAGACTTTAATACATTGTGAATATTAATCATTTTAAGTGGAATTCCACTTTGTATTCTAATTAATCTATTTGCAATTTTCACTTCATAACCATCTTTTTATGTACATTTAATTATAAAGCATGTATGTGTATGTGTGTGTGTGACTATTTGTAGGAATCAAATGTTGCCTTTTCAGTTGACATAATATACAGAGATCACTCAACAAAGTCATTATGAGTCCCACAGATTTTAAAAGTGTATAAGTGTATCTGTTATTTCTAAAATTTCTTTTTTATAGGTTAGGTAAAAATAAAAATAAAATTCCTACTTGTGTTTCTTGCTAAATCCAAACAAGGAGTTTGTGAATGGATTAGTCCTATTTATTTTCCAAAAGCATGGTGTTTTTCATGGGTGTCCTAATGAAGATGGACAGGTTCTGGAGGATTAAAAATGTGTGTGTGTGTGTTTAAAGTAGGGAATATTTGTTGGAACACTTTAAGTGAAACTATGTTCTGCAATCAAAAAGTAGAAAGAAAAATATATTTGCATATTGAATCCTCTTTTACTTCAGTCTAGTTCATTCTAAAATACACTGAGAAAAATAACTTCAAAGGTAAGAGTAATATTTAAAACATAAATATTCTTTCATACATATTACTTTTCATTTAGAATTTTAATATTTTTTCCATTTAAAGTGAATATGAAGAAATCACATAGTACATTGTTTAGGAAAGTTCAGTGAAAATATTGAATCATGGTGTTTCAGTACATACGCTTGAGATTGTGATATTTTTACAGTATACTTAAATTGGATTTTTCTCTAAATAAGATACATTGTTATAAGCTAAATTCAACTATTTTTATTAATATTTGCTATTTGACCTGTGTCTTAAAGTAGGAAATACAACAATGTGCTTGGGTTGTTTAAGAAACTTTTGGGAAGAACTGAGAGAAAAATATACTTAAATTAAAAATAGAATGTGGGAAGAAATTTTTCCATGAGAGGAAATGTCAAATGGAGTGGGTGAACTTCAAGTTGTCTTTGATCAGACACCAGCTCTGATTCTTTGCGAATCTCTGTCCTTTCATTGTGGCTAGTTAATCCTACTAACTTTCCTCATATCTTCAATGTTTTTTTATTAATATGTGGTGGAAAATACTATTTCCTCCTCTTTGGGGGGTTGAAAAAACATGTTTCACATCATTGGATGTATTTAGGTCCGATGCTCACCTTGAGCATTATGTTGTAGGAACGCTATAAGTCAATGGCTTTTTTTAATCCCTGGATTGAAAAGTCTGTAGGAGTGAGGAGGCTAGTTGGCCTACGCCATTTAGGGCACACTCCAAGTGTAAGGGCTGGGGTAAAGCCTATCAAAACCTTAGACCTGTCATACAATTTGGCAGGGAAAAAGTAGATGCTAGATAGGTGTTCAGAAATGTGCACTCTAATAGCAACTACTGCCCCTCTACTTTTTTAACAGTTCAAACAATTACTTGCTATTTCCTCAAATTGTGGGTGTATTGAGTCTCCAAAAACCAGAGGCCAAATGAAAATAAATGTTTAATTGGGGAGAATAAATAAATGTTTACTGGGGTAAATACCACGAAGGATATAAAGCATGGAGCCAGAGAAGGCCGGGGAAGCCTTTCAGACTGTGATACAGGTCTAGCACCTGTGAAAGAGACAGGAACAAAAGGAAAAAAGATTGTGTTAGAAGAGTCCGTCAGATCCTCTGCTCTTCAGCTCTTCCACTGTAGGAGATAAAGGCATCTTGGCTCTTATACTTTGTCTTTAACTTTTGTTAATGTATGTCAGTTTTTCTTTATCCCTCTGTAGAACTTCAACATAACTTAGTTTAACTAGCAATGATGCTGTCCTTGTAGGGATTATTCACTCCATATCTTCAAATGCTTGAACCACTGTACTGCTAACGGCATTCCACTTAATCAGGAAGGAAACCTTTAGCAATTAAGCTCTCACCTTGTGCCGAGAAGTATCTATACCTCCCACACTACTTACCCACCAAGCAGTGATTGAACCAGTTAGAACACTCCATCTTACCATCTGTTTTCTCAAACCACTCCTGGCATAACTTATTCTTCTTTGGGTTTTCTATAAAGCTCACTATAAGACAGGATTAGACCTTCAAGATATTTTTTGGAACAAGTGACTATAAATGATAAAGAAGAGGGAACCAGAGAAGGTAGGAGGAAACTTCAGGCCACACTGAAAATCTGAAACCTGTAAGGATGGGGGGAAAGGAAGACTAACTGGGTGGTTAGGTCTAAGACTGGAGTAGGATATAATGAAAGCTTTGGCCAGGCTTATGTGGGAACTTTAAGTCAAATTTAGGTGTTACAGAAGTCCCAGGTCTTACAGAAATGGGCCTGCATTAGTACTGATGCCATGCTCAGTAACGGACTTAAAGAAGCTGATAGGAAAAAAAAAGAAGAAGAAGAAGCTGATAGGAAGCAGAGCCTCTGCATGAACATGGTGATCATCATGGCAAGCAGCTGGGGCCATTGATCAATTATACTCTCCTCAGCAGGACAACTGAATGGTGAATTTTCATGGCTATCACTCTGGGTACTAATCTCGAAAGGCATCAATAGGTTGTTATGGTATGTAAGACTTTTGTGACTTAATAAACTATCAATGACTATTTTACTCTAAATGTTATCATAAACTCTAGTAAACTGTTCATACCCATGAATAATCACGGAAGTAATGAGTTTTCTTTCTCTTATTAGTTTTTTTTTCTTTTTTAATGCTTTGTTCACTACAAACCTTTGTCTTGCAACTTGTTATGTTTCTAATGCCATATTTTCAAATTAGAAGTGAGAGTTGAGGTAATTTATCCGTGTGTGTGTGCGAATGCACATGCACACAATATTGCATGACACTTTAGCTTATTTTCCATTTGTATACATATATTGATTTATTAAATATCTCCAAATTATATACACATTTGGCTACCCTTTTTTCCCCAAGTGCACTTAAAGGCAGTACCAGAATGTGACTCATACAGATTTGGTCCCCTAGTCTCTGAACATATATTGTTTTGTTTTGGTGTTGTTCTTATGTCTTAGTTGCCCCCATGCAGTGAGCAGTATTCTCTAGAAATAAGTCAGAAGTCCTTTATTAGGTTTATTGAAGTATTATTGACAAACAAAAGTTGTGTATACTGAGGTTCTGCAACATGGTGTTTTTAAGGTATATAATATAATATAATATAAGGTATATAATATGATGATTTAATGTAGTTATACACTGGAAATGATTATACACTGGAAATGATTATACACTGGAAATGATTACCAAATCAAGTTAATTATCACATAATTAACTCATCTCACAGTTACATTTTTTGTGGTGAGAACATTTAAGGTCTACTCTCTTAGCAATCTTCAAGTATACAATATAGTATTACAGTATGATTACCTATAGTGCTGTACATTAGATCCTCAGAACATATTCATCCTACATAACTGAATGTTTGTACACTTTGACCAACATCGCCACATTTCCCTCACCCATCCCACCCTAGCCCCTAGAAACCAACATTCTACTCTACTTTTATGAGTTAAACTTTTTTAGATTTCACATAGAAGTAAGATCATACAGTATTTTTCTTTCTGTGTTTGACTTACTTCACTTAGCATAATGTCCTCCAGGTTCATCCATACTGTTGCAAATGGCACTGTCATCAGGGAAATCCAAATCAAAACCACGATGAGATATCATCTCATACCTGTGAGGACAGCTATTATCAAAAAGACGAGGGCTTCCCTGGTGGTGCAGTTGTTGACAGTCCACCTGCCGATGCAGGGGACACGGGTTCATGCCCAGGTCAGGGAAGATCCCACATGCCGCGGAGCTGCTAGGCCCATGAGCCATGGCCGCTGAGCCTGCGCGTCCAGAGCCTGTGCTCTGCAACGGGAGAGGCCACAACAGTGAGAGGCCTGCGTACCACAAGATATCACCTCACACCTGTTAAGATAGCTATTATCAAAAAGACAAGAGATAGGGCTTCCCTGGTGGCGCAGTGGTTGAGAGTCCACCTGCCGATACAGGGGACATGGGTTGGTGCCCTGGTCTTGGAGGATCCCACATGCCACAGAGCGGCTGCGCCTGTGAGCCATGGCCGCTGAGCCTGCGCGTCCGGAGTCTGTGCTCCTCAACGTGAGAGGCCATAACAGTGAGAGGCCCAAGTACCGAAAAAAAAAAAAAAAAAAAAGACAAGAGATAACAAGTGTTGGAGAGAGTGCAGAGTAAAGGGAACCCTTGTACACTGTTCGTGGAAATGTAAATTGGTACAGCCATTATGGAAAACAAAATGGAGGTCCCTCAAAAACTAAAAATAGAACTACCATATGACCCAGCAATTCCACTCCTGAGTATATATACAAAGGAAATGAAATCAGTCTTTCAGAGATATCTATACTCCATGTTCACTGCAGCATTATTCACAGTAGCCAAGATAGGAAAACAACCTAAGGGTCCATTGACAAGTGAATGGACAAAGAAAATATAGTATATATATCAATACAATAGAATATTATCCAGCCATACAAAGAAGGAATTCCTGCCATTAGGAACTATTTTCGTAGGAGTTGACTACCGCTAGCTATAGTTTTTCCTGACCATTTAAGTTTGTGAGTGAGTTTTTAAATGTAAAACAGGTTTTAAAGGTTTAATAGAATATGTACAAATAGTTACAGCATATAGAATGGTCCAGAATTATATATAAAAATCCTGTCCTTATCTCTTCATCTCATTCCCAGACCCAAGAGATAACCGAATTTAACCATTTAAAAATTATTGGCCACAGGGCGCAGAGGACGCGGGCGGCCATGTACTGGCTCCCCGGCGTGGGCCTGGCCCCTGGCCTCCTGCGGGCGGCGGGGCGGCGGGACCAGGGCCGCCCTGCGCGCTTGCTGACGGGGCCGGCGGGAGGCCGGGCGCCCGCGGCGGACGTGCAGCCATGTCGAGGGGCGCCGCGCGGCCGGGGCCCGGGCCTGCTGCCGCTGCTGGCAGCGCTCCACTGGTCCTCAAGGCCCGCCCCGGCGGAGCAGGAGCGGGAACGGCGGAGCGCAGGCGGGGCGCAGGCGGGGCGGTGGCCGGGGACGCGCGGGCCGAGGCCGAGGCCAAGGCCAAGGCCAAGATCATCCAGCTGCGGAAGCGAGCCAAGTTGTGCATCATGAAAGATGAGCCAGCAGAGGCAGAGCTCATTTTGCGTGATGCTCGTCTTGCCTATAGGAGTGATAACAAGTAGAAAGCCTCAAAGGGCTACTTTTAACTTCTTGTGAGCTTTCTTTGATTCTTTTTGATAATACTCAACTACTGCTGATTCTTATATTTCAAGTTGTCCTTTCTTAGGTATTTCTTTTTCTTTTACTGTGGTTTATCCTGACAAAAGATCATACTTACGATAATCAGGTAACAATTTTTTTTGCTCTGGCATGTTTGAAAGTATTTTTTTTTCTCAGCATTTGCCTGAGTATATAAAATTCTGGCTTTTTTTTTT
>NW_006799724.1:1118106-1127371 GCF_000442215.2 Lipotes vexillifer
CACGGGCCCAGCCGCTCCACGGCATGTGGGATCCTCCCGGACCGGGGCACGAACCCACATCCCCTGCACTGGCAGGCTGACTCCCAACCACTGCGCCACCAGGGAAGCCCCAACACTGCTAATCTCTGTCAGGGAAATGAAATCAAAACCACAATGAGATATCACCTCACACCTGTTAAGATAGCTATTATCAAAAAGACAAGAGATAGGGCTTCCCTGGTGGCGCAGTGGTTGAGAGTCCACCTGCCGATACAGGGGACATGGGTTGGTGCCCTGGTCTTGGAGGATCCCACATGCCACAGAGCGGCTGCGCCTGTGAGCCATGGCCGCTGAGCCTGCGCGTCCGGAGTCTGTGCTCCTCAACGTGAGAGGCCATAACAGTGAGAGGCCCAAGTACCGAAAAAAAAAAAAAAAAAAAAGACAAGAGATAACAAGTGTTGGAGAGAGTGCAGAGTAAAGGGAACCCTTGTACACTGTTCGTGGAAATGTAAATTGGTACAGCCATTATGGAAAACAAAATGGAGGTCCCTCAAAAACTAAAAATAGAACTACCATATGACCCAGCAATTCCACTCCTGAGTATATATACAAAGGAAATGAAATCAGTCTTTCAGAGATATCTATACTCCATGTTCACTGCAGCATTATTCACAGTAGCCAAGATAGGAAAACAACCTAAGGGTCCATTGACAAGTGAATGGACAAAGAAAATATAGTATATATATCAATACAATAGAATATTATCCAGCCATACAAAGAAGGAATTCCTGCCATTAGGAACTATTTTCGTAGGAGTTGACTACCGCTAGCTATAGTTTTTCCTGACCATTTAAGTTTGTGAGTGAGTTTTTAAATGTAAAACAGGTTTTAAAGGTTTAATAGAATATGTACAAATAGTTACAGCATATAGAATGGTCCAGAATTATATATAAAAATCCTGTCCTTATCTCTTCATCTCATTCCCAGACCCAAGAGATAACCGAATTTAACCATTTAAAAATTATTGGCCACAGGGCGCAGAGGACGCGGGCGGCCATGTACTGGCTCCCCGGCGTGGGCCTGGCCCCTGGCCTCCTGCGGGCGGCGGGGCGGCGGGACCAGGGCCGCCCTGCGCGCTTGCTGACGGGGCCGGCGGGAGGCCGGGCGCCCGCGGCGGACGTGCAGCCATGTCGAGGGGCGCCGCGCGGCCGGGGCCCGGGCCTGCTGCCGCTGCTGGCAGCGCTCCACTGGTCCTCAAGGCCCGCCCCGGCGGAGCAGGAGCGGGAACGGCGGAGCGCAGGCGGGGCGCAGGCGGGGCGGTGGCCGGGGACGCGCGGGCCGAGGCCGAGGCCAAGGCCAAGGCCAAGATCATCCAGCTGCGGAAGCGAGCCAAGTTGTGCATCATGAAAGATGAGCCAGCAGAGGCAGAGCTCATTTTGCGTGATGCTCGTCTTGCCTATAGGAGTGATAACAAGTAGAAAGCCTCAAAGGGCTACTTTTAACTTCTTGTGAGCTTTCTTTGATTCTTTTTGATAATACTCAACTACTGCTGATTCTTATATTTCAAGTTGTCCTTTCTTAGGTATTTCTTTTTCTTTTACTGTGGTTTATCCTGACAAAAGATCATACTTACGATAATCAGGTAACAATTTTTTTTGCTCTGGCATGTTTGAAAGTATTTTTTTTTCTCAGCATTTGCCTGAGTATATAAAATTCTGGCTTTTTTTTTTTGGTTTTTGGTTTTTCTGTCATTCAGTGTCAGTTTCCGTCTCACTTCTTTATAGGTAATGTGTTACTTTTTTTTTTCTCAGGAAGGACTAGGATGATCAGTAGAGAGAGCTGAGTGCAGATTCTGGGCTTCATGTTTATGTCAAAGGATGCTTATAGGCATGTTTCCATCCAGGGTGATTTTATGGTGAATGTCTAGCTAGAGGAGATGGGCCCCTCTTTCACTGCAGAAGTAGGACGTCCTTATTTTGCTGGATGAAACCCACTGGTCTAGCTATTCAGAGTCCAGTTTTTAAATTAGTCTAATAATTACATCAAGGTCCACTCATCACTTTTCTATTTCTGCACCAGCTTGCAGATTCTCAGGATTTCCCTTTGGAATCGCCACAATTACCTCAGTGTTCTGAGCTGCCATGTTCCTTATCTGTATTTCCTGTCAATCCAATCTCATTGGCCTTATAGTCTAGATTTCTTCAAACATTCAGGTCCACTTCTGTCTCATTTTCTTGGTTTAGAGAGCATTTATTATTTTTCTTAATTATGTTTTGTAATCTTATTTGATCACTGGAAAGAAAAGGAAGGAAAATATTTGCTGGATCAGACATTTTTTAACTTATTTGAAATCAATGGTTTTCTTTAAAAACTTCATAAAATACTATATAGGTGGTTTATTGCCCCCAATTTTGTATAATTATAGAATAGAATCCAAGCATTTTAACATAATATTCAAGACTTTCTGTCCTTAAGAATAAGGCATTCCTTTTCAATATCGTCTTTTCTTTATTCCTGTGATAGGTAGGATTCTATATGACCCTCAAGATTCCTGGCCCCTTATGCACACACATCTTCTCCCTGTTATTCAATCATGATTTAATCTCTGTTCTACTGTGAGGTAATTTTGCAGATGCGATTAGGATCCCAAATTAGGTGACTTTAAGATGATCTCATTAGGCTTAACCTAATCTCATAAGCCCTTTAAAAACAGTTTTCTTTGGCTTGTCTAAGAAGAAGTTATAGATGCAAACAATAAGGGGAATTTGGCACATGAGAGGTTCTCAGTTACGGGCTTTGAAAGTGTAGGGAGCTCTATGGCAAGGAATGCAGCAGCCTGTAATAGCTCACAGAGGTCTCTGGGTGACAGCCAGCAAGGAAACAGGTATATCAGTCCTACAACCACAAGGAACTGAATTTTGCCAACAACAAGAATTAACTTGGAAGCAGACTTTTTCCCCAGAGCCTCTGCATGAAAACTCAACTCTAACTGACACCCTGATTTCAGCTTTATCTACCCAGAGCAGAGAACACAGCCACTGTGTCTGACTTTTGACCAAAGGATCCATAACAAACAAATGTGTATCATTTTAATCCCTTATTTTGTGTGATTTTTTAGGCAGAAATAGAAAACTAATATTGGTACATTCTCTCACCATTCTACATTTGTTATGATGAACTCTAAACATTTCTTCTGTGTCTTCATGTCTTTGTTTCTGACTGAAAGCTATCTGTAACATCCTTTCTTCTATATCTTAAAGTTTTTTGTTCATTGTTTTGGGGGTTTTTTGTTTTGTTTTTGACAATTATCCAAAGCTTACTTACAATTCTTCATAAATTCTTTTTGGGAAACATGGTATCTCCCTATTCTGAAAAAATATTACTTTGTATCTCATATATGATATATTTTATTCTGCCAAATTTTATATTGCTGAGAGCAGGAGGCATTCCTTTGTCCACACTTTGCTTGCATAGCACTTTCATTAGTGTCTTATGCCTAGAAAGTAAGCAAACTATATTGTTAAGTTAAATTGTGACCCTCCAGGGACAAACACTGTAACAAACTAAACACTCCTTCAAATAGATGAAAGACTTTAATAGAAAATATCATATTGTTGACTCTAAAATAAATAAATGATGATAGAGGTTTAGGCTTTCAGATTCAAATTATCAGAGGTTTCGTCATCTAAATAATAAAACAGCAATATTATGTCATATAATTATATAACATTTTGTAGATTGAAAAACATTATCATGTTTATTATTTTGATTTTCTAAAAAATTGTAAAAGGTAGGAAGTTCATATTTAATAGCTGAGGACACAGACTTTTTTATAATATGATTTATAAAGTTACACAGATAACTGTTAATGAATCATATACTCCCAATCTATCTTGTAACTTAAATCTAATCTTTTCCCAAAACATCCTGTACTCCCCTGTTATGGTAAGTTTCTGCTAGAAAATAATTATTTCTTGGTACTATATTAATTTTCTATTGCTGCTGTAACAAATTACTATAAATTTAGTGGTTTAAAACAACACAAATTTATCTTATAGTTCTGAATGTCAGGAGTCCTGAAAGCAAGGTGTCAGCAGGGCTGTGTTTCTTCTAGAGGCTATGGGAGAGAATCAGTTTTCTTGCCTTTTCCAGCTTTAAGAAGCTGCCTTCATTCTTTGGCTCATAACCCCTTCCCTCATCTTCAAAGTCAGCAACAGTACAGCATCTTTAAATTTCTCCCTTTCTCTCTCTCTCTCCCCCTCCCTCTCTGTTACCTCTGCTTCTGTCATCACATCTCCTCTGACTCTGACTCTCCTGCTCCCTCTTTAATTTATAAGGATGCTTGTGATCACATCTGGCCCTACCTGGCTGATCCAGGAACATATACCCCCCGCCAGGGTCCTTAGGTTAAGGACATTTGCAAAGTCCCTTTGCCATGCAAGGTAATATATTTGCAGCTTCTGGGGATTAAGACATAAACACTTTAGGGGAACCAGTTTTCTTTCTATCACATATACTTTTGCTTAGAACTCTAAGAGAGCTATATCAATAGGTTTTATCTAGTATTAAGATTAGCAGACTTTAGAAAGATAGTTCTTTACTAAAACCACTAAATTTAAACAGCTTCACGTGTTATAATTAAAGAGAAACTTAGTAGAAAACTATAGAAAAGTTACTTTATTGAATGAACTTTGTTTACCTAGTATAATTCATGTTTCTAATAAACAACTCTTCACAGTTTTTCCATCATGGCACAAAATTGCGTTACAAACAGAATGCAAATTGCCACTCTTTTGTTTGAATTTAAAGTGAATATTTTTTTTTAAGATTTTTTTGATGTGGACCATTTTTAAAGTCTTTATTGAATTTGCTACAATACTGCTTCTGTTTCATGTTTTGGATTTTTGGCCGCGAGGCATGTGGGATCTTAGCTCCCCAACCAGGGATTGAACCCTCACCCCCTGCATTGGAAGGTGAGGTCTTAACCACTAGACTGCCAGGGAAGTCCCTAAAGTGAATATTTCAAAATAGATATCCAATAAAAGAGGTCAGATTAGCATCGGAGTCATAAAAATAAAGGTAAAAAAATCACTTGCCTTTGTTCTATAACTGAGCAAGTTTACAGCTAATTTTAGTTTTTGGAGGTGAAATGTCATCACCGTTTTTTTTCATACTTATAATTCTATAATTTGAAATTTTTATATGATAATTCCTTTGGAAAATGCTCAAACTGATTAAAATATAAACTGCTATCTTTTTTTTTTTTTTTTTTTTTTTTTTTTTTGACCACCAGGGAGGCCCTAAACTGCTATCTTTTAATTAGAGATTTTTAGAACTCATCTGTGAACAATTAAATACTGTTCTATCACCACAAGTCTGTTTTCAACAGAAAACATCAGTGAAGTAATACTGGCTCAATCCCAGTTGGTTTCATTAAGAAAATGTAGCAAAACTACCAGCTAAATTAAGAAGAAAAATTAAATGCTTTATAGGTAGTCACTGAGAGCATTTATTTATTTATAATGATTTATATGGATAGGCAACAGAAAATATTATATGCATTTTAAAAATAATTTTATTTTTAATTTCTTAGAATCTACCTGTATGGATCATTGCTGCAAATATATATATAAGAATCAAATTGACAAATTAACACAAATGAAATATGATGTTGATTTTCTAAAATATAAGGTATAAAGTGCATTCTAAACTGTCTTCCAGCCCGCAGAAATTATTTAGTATCTGTATGTTACACAAGTGAAATGCATCATATTTATTAATAAAACATATTTATTTACACATTAAACTGGCTTAAATCAAAATGTTTCTGATATTTATTTCTTTACACAATTATGCATCTTGATTGATTAGCATTTTTGAAAAAGAGGTTTTTTTGTCTAGGCTTACAAGATAAAGTAACCTCTGAGTCAGTGAATTCTCTCTCAAGTGGAATCTGTATACAATACATAAGCTTCTACCTTTTAACTTTTGGGTTAGAATAAGGAAGAGAAAGAAACCAATATTTACTGAGTAGAAGGAAGTATATGTGCTTTAAATCATTGTTTTCTTCCCCATTTTACAAATGGGGGAAGGATCACTAAGGGTCACACAGACAGCAAATGGTGGAGTCAAATTTCATCTCTTGAAGTGTTCCCAAATTCATAATTTGTCCATTATAAACACTGTCTTCCTACAGGTTTAATTTTAATGACATAAGTTTTTAGTGGAAACTAATGTCAACATATTACCATGGAGTGTAGAATTTGGGAAATTTTCCAGATATACCTTCAATTCCAGTTTTATTCGGGATAGTAATATACAAAAATACTGAAAATCTAGCCTCCTGGAGATATCCTACATATTCCTGAGGACAAAGTGGCAGGAAAGAAAGTCCCTAAAATATGTCTGTAGCTCTTAGGAGTCTTCTGAAAACCACTAAGAAATATCTATAGTTATTAGGTTAGATATTATCATAGGCATTTTAAATTACACTGGCCATAGGCCAGTAAAAAGCAATTCTTTGGAATGCACAATACTTATTTATTAAAAAGAGAGAAAGAAAACAATGTAGTAGTTTTAATGTCAATGATTTTAAATAGATCAGATTCAACTAAATGTGTAAGCCAAAAACATTTTTATTTTGTGTCTATTATTACTTTCTCACATCTTTTGCCCCTCATACTTCTACATTCTCCCAACTGGCAATTTTGCTTGAGGGTCTCAAAACTAACACATTTTGTTTTAACTAATTAAAGAAAATCTTGGATAAAATGCTGATTATATTAGAAAATATGAGAAAAATCAATGCATATTTTACTTTTTAAGGTGAAATTCACATAACATAAAATTCACCATAGTAAAGTGAGTCATTCAGTGGCATTTAATACATTCACAGTGTTGTGAAACTACCATCTCTATCTAGCTCCACAACATTTTCATCACCCAGAAAGAGACCCCATACCCTTTATAGAGTCACTCCCCCTTTCTCCCTACACGAACCCAAAGCCACTCTGCTTTCTATATCTACTGATTTTGCTATTCTAAATATTTCATATAAATGGGATCATACAATATGTGACCTTTTATGTCTGGCTTACTTCACTTAGTGTAATATTTTTGAAGTACATCTATGTTGCACATTCCTTTTCATGGCTGAATAATATTCCATTGTATGGATATACCATAATTTGTCCATTTATTATTGATGGACATTTGCATTGTTTTCATCTTTGGGCTATTGCAAATAGTGCTTCTATGTTCATTTGTGTACAAGTATTTGTTTGAATATTTGTATTCAAACACTTCAGGTATATACCTAGGAATGGAATTGCTAGGTTATATGGTAATTATATGTTTAATTTTTGAGCATCTGCCAAACTATGTTCAATAACAGCTGTCCATTTTACATTGCCAACAGCAATTAACATGAGTTCCAAGTTCTCCATATCCTTGCCAACATATGTTATTTTCCTTTAAAAAAAATTAGCCATCCTAGTAAGTATGAAATGGCATCTCATTGTACTAAGCATACTTTCTTGTCCTTGTTTGCCATTTGTATATCTTCTTTGGAGAAATGTCTGTTCAAACATTTTGTCCATTTAAAAAATTTGGTTGTTGAAATTTTACAGTTATTACAAAATATTGGCTATATGTGTTGTACAATACATCTTTGAGCCTATCTTACACCCAATAGTTTGTGCCTTCCATTCCCCACACCCTATATTGCCCCTCCACTGCTCCCCACTGGTAACCACTAATTTGTTCTCTATATCTTAGTCTTCTTTTTTGTTATATTCACTAGTTTGTTGTATTTTTAGATTCCACATATAATTGGATACTTGACGCTTATAAGATATTTTATTTGCAGATATTTTATCCTATACTGTAGGTTATCTTTTCACTTACTCTGATGCACACAATTATTTAATTTTAATGAATTCCCATTTATCTATTTTTTTCTTTTGTTGCTCATGCTTTTGGTGTCATATGCAAAAAACATTGCCAAATCTGTGGTTGTGAAGATTTAGCCCTATGATTCTCTTCAGAGTTTTGTAGATTTAGATTTTCTATTTAGTTTTTGATCCATATTGAACTAATTTTTATTAGTGTTGGGTGTCTGACATCATTCTTTTGCAAACTTAGCTTTTGTTGTATTGAAAGCTCTGCCCTGATATACCTTTGTGCCTTACCCTTCATGTAGTTATTGTTATAAATTACATTTTTGTACATTGTATGCACAATGCATAGACTTATAATTATTGAATGATACATTTACGTTTTAAATCACATAGGAGTAAAAGAGGAGCTACAAAGCAAAATACAGTAATACTGACTTTTATATTTACCTATGGAGTTACCTTTACCAGTGTACTTTATTTCTTTGTATGGCTTCAGGTTACTCTCAAGTGTCCTTTAATTTTAGCCTGAAGGGCTCCCTTTAGCATTTCTTATAAGACAAGTCTACTGGCAACAATTCCTTTAGCTTTTGTTTATTTGGTAATATCTTAATTTTACTCTTTGTTTCTGAAATACAGTTTTGCCAGTTATAGTATTCTTGATTGACAGTTTGTTTTTTCCCCAGTTAGGTAGGAAAGACAAGGGTGAATTAAAGTGCCACAAAGCTCTCCTACTGTGTTTAAGTCATCTTTTCCTTGATTCAGCAATTGCTTGGTTGCTATAAACAGTTGATTATTCTCCAGAGTTTTGACAAGTTCATTCTGATAATTTTTACTTATTTTTTTGTTTCTATGGAGGGTCAGGTTCTTGGAACTCTCTACTCTGTCATTTTCACTGACATCACACAATAATAGTTTCTAAACATTTGATATCTTCATGTATCCATGTAACTTTAGATTCCCAACATCACATTCTTGTAATGTTTCTTCTGATGATCTAATTGTGGCCAGTGCTCATTTCTGGTTTCATAGATCCCTCCCCTTCAGACTCCCCAAGCTGATTTCATCCCAAATGCTCAAATATCACATTCATATTTGCTCTTCTGGCTCTTGGCTCCCTGTGTCAAGATCTCCATGTTCTCAAGGTGTGAAGCAGAATTCCAGCAGCCTCCAGGATGAAGGTCTGCATCATCACCATGCCCAGCTCTGCTCTCAGTGCCTAGAGGACACAGCTTACCTTGACTTGGCCCTTCCTGCCACATGTGCATCTCTGAATGATTATTCAACATTAGAATTCACTTTGAAAGTTATAGGCCAGCATCACACACCAGGTTTTTTTCTCTCCAGCAGGAGTTCTTACATTCCCACAGCAATTCGGGGAGCTCTTTCCC
>NW_006799724.1:1127475-1143030 GCF_000442215.2 Lipotes vexillifer
GGGAGCTCTTTCCCTTGGCATTTCAAGTTACAATTTAGTTGTCAAGGGACGAGATCACATGGATGGATGTGGGAGCCACTGTGGCTTAGAAGTTTGTCTTATCTCACAAATAGGAGCAATTATATCTTGCAAAATGTTCTGTGGGTATAACTTCTATGGTCCTGGCAAGGGACAAACCTAGTTTGCACTCAGGGAAGTCACCAGTTAGGGCTTCCCACCAAGTATTAATAAATCCTTCACACTCTTCCCAGCCCAAATGCAGTTTGCAAAAGAGGAGTTATTTTCAGTCATAAGCAAAATTGCCTAATAACACAACTAATATTCCATCTTTATTACATGCCTAAGAAACAGCTATAAGTTACACCAAGGTTAAATTACTCTATAGAGAAGATGTTTGCTAACCCATTACTCATTATTTCATTACATATACATGATAAATCATTCATAATTACATATATAAAGATAATTTTAAGAGAGAAAAAATATATCTATTTCTATATAATGTGATACTATATTTCTCATAGACTTTGACTACTATTGTCCCTATATATTATTTTCCCACTATACTTATGCCAAAAAGATGATTAAAATATTAACCAACCTACAATCATTCCATGTTGTTAAAGATCATGTGTGAAAAAATTCACCAGATTTATTTTATCCTTTTGTATTGGCTATAAGGATTTACTTATACATGTTTAGAGAGCTTGGAAGTATTTGGAACAGTCTAGTTATTTATTAGGCCATAAAAATGAATGTGTGATAGGAAGAGCCATACAATGGTAATTTTTGTTTCAGTTTTAAAATATATCTAATTTTTATATTTCAAATTGAAATTTAAAAATCTCTTCTCAAAGTAAAACATGCTAGTAAGAAAAAAATGGAAAAATACCATATAATGGAAAACAAAAGTATAATTCTTCTGATTTTTACCTTACGAAGAGCAGTATTCATTGACATTTGTGTATTTTCTAGCATTTTTAGTCTATTTTTATAGATGCAGATACATTTAATTATATTATAAAATTATTAGCATGCTATTTTTAAAACTAGCATTATAATACAACAATATTCCTAATATTTTAAACTCTTAACATTATTGGTAGTAGCTGCATAGTATTTCCTTATAAAATTGAACCATAATTCTTAACTATTCTTCACTTTAGGCCACTCAAGTTGTTTGTATATTTTTAAAAATAAAAGTGTCAATATTTCTTAGACTCAAGTTTCCATTGCTTTCCCTGTATACCAAAGATCTTAGTGAGATTTTTGTTAGCAAATTTTCAAAGCTTCCTATTGTATGAGGAAGTTAATCACTACCATCCTGTGCCAATTCAATTTGAGAAGCATTCATGAGCACTTAAAATGCATGAGACACTTCTCATCCAGCACTTAAGAAAATGAACTGAATGGTTGGAAAATCAGTTTTAGACATAACACATACAGATTGCAAAGACTTTTATATTAGAACTAGAATGAGTTTTTTGTCCACAAAGAGAAACTTGAGTTAATGGAATCTAAAGAATGAGAGGCCTTGGGGAAAGATATTATTCAGATCTGATATGCCATTAAGAGATTAGATGCTTTTAAAGCTGCCAAGAGAAAAGTCCAAATGATACACATTCATGATAGTAATGGGAAAAGAAATTTAAAAAAGAATCTTCCACAGATTCACTCAGCATAAAGCCATTGATTAAATAATGACTAGAAGGAAATTACACATTGAAGTGTGATACCATTCACTTGAATAACAAGCTTCCCTGAAGAAATATATTTGCTAACATTCTAATAGAACCCAGTGCATATTGTCTTCCAAGAGAGTTAAATTGATTCAAGAAATAGAGATGGTGATTTAGTTGTAATTCTTTGAAGGTATTGCTCTATGTAAGATAGAAAGCATACTTAGATTTTTCAAAAATCACTGAAAGCAGTTCTTGATAGAAACAACTATTGGGAATTTAAAGGAAATTTTTAGCCTGTGGAAACAGTAATAGTGAGTAACATATTAACTTACTAAGATATATGAAAATAGGAACAGAAGTATTGGACCAATTCAAAGGAGTAATGGATTTACTTGTAGTAGAGAAAACATTTAAGAAGGTAATTATTATTAATGTTCTAAATACATATTTTATTTAGTAAAACTAACTCCATCTTAAAAGATGACATTGAAAGCATCAATCTTAGGATGCAAAAACTAGAAGGAACTTTATATATCATCAGCATCTTCATCTGAGGAAACAAAGGTCTAAGAATTTGATATTAATTATCAAGTCACACATCTAGTAAGTAGGTATATAAGCCAAGATTGCATTCAGCAGCAAATAAAAGTAAAATCAGATAAAGTTGGCTTTTATTTATTTTTTTCCAAACTACATAGGTAATCAGTCCTAGAATAATGCAGTAATGGGGATCTTTTCATTTTTTGCTCTGCTATCTTTAGCATCTAGGCCTTCTCTGCCAGCTGACAACCTTACGATTGAAAGATGGTTGCTTCCCACCTAAGACTCCCAATTACACATGGGTAGGAAATGAAAAACATGGTTAAAAAAACATAAAGAATTTTTCTTTAATGAGGCTTATTTTTTTGTAGGCATATCCTCCTCAGAGGCACCTGCTTACAATTCAATTAGTGAGGCCTGTGTCACATATCGACTCTTATTACAGGGAGGCTGAAATTTTTATCATTTTAATTGAATATCTTTCTGCCTGCCCCACCCCATCCCCAAACTGGAATTCTACTAATGAATTAGAAGGATATAATTGATAATGTGAAGGCAATTTGCATTATTCACCACAAACATAACTAAATACCCATCTTCTGGTGAAAACTTGTATCAATCAGAATTCTCCAGAGAAACAGAGATAATAGAATATTTATCTATTTATCTGTCTATCTCTCTATCTGTTGACTTGTTTTCAAGAATTGGCTCACACATTGTGGGAGCTGACAAGTCCAAAATCTGCAGGGCAGACTGCCAGATTGGAAACCCAAGAAAGAGTTGATGTTGCAGTCTCAAGTCCAAAGGCTGTCTGGAGGTATAATTCTTTTTTCCTGGGGTACTTATCTCATCTGTTAAGGCCTTCGACAGATTGAATGAGGCCCACCCACGTTATGGAGAGTAATCTGCTTTACTAGTATTTAAGGAGTAAACCTGCTTACTCATCTGATTTAATGTTAGTCTCATCTAAAAATGATCTTAGATGAGATTAGCATCTAAAATCTACTGATTTAAATATTAGTCTCATTTAAAACATTCCTTTACAGTGACATGTAGTCTGGTGTTTGACCAAATATCTGGGTATTGTGGCCTAGCCAAGTTGACACATACAGTTGACCATTATAAGTCTGTCTCTTATCAATTTGGCATGCATAGGTATCTCCTTAAACTATACTCGATCTCCAAAAAAAGACAACAGGCGATATGCTTCCTAACATGATACAACTATTCTGTATAAAACTGAAAATGCACTGACTTCCTCCCCAGAAAATGATACAAAGTTGTTGCGTGATGTTCACTCTTCTCCTTGATATCCTGTCACTTAAATACTATGATGTAAATTCAACACATCGTATATGATAAGAGAATAAGAGACGAAAGAAAAAATATATTTTTGTTTTTCATAATTAAATGAGGAAGAAATACCCATGACAATTACAGTTCTCATTTCTATAACTAGTCGTGGTCATAGTTGATATTTATAACTGCTTTATTACACTACTCATTCCCTTTGCCCTTAGCAAACACCTTAGCTGGTCATGGTTCTTTCCATGATGGAGTGACTCAAACCTTCATTCCTGAGGGGTCTGGGCCATTAGTAATACTGCTTGAATTGGGTTGTAGTTTTTCCATTGACTTTAATCACAGGGCATGATAACTCTAAGAGACACCAAAGGGATCTCCTGTATTCCAGACATAATCTTCCTTACCTCCACTGTGGCTACCAGTTTATTGTTTCCTTGGTAGTCAGGATCAATCATCTCATCTAGCACAGCACCTCCCTTCATTGCCTGTTGATTCAGTGACATAAGAAGCCCAAAGCAGCAAGATAGCAGATATAACTTCCAACTCAGTGGAATAGTTGATGTGTCTCCTGGTGGAATTGTTCTGCAATTTGGAACTAAGACTTCTAGGTCAGAAAAGCATAAGGTTGTGGGTACAGAAAGTAAAAATTTTGCTAGTGGACCACTAGGGGTAATACTGAGTGGTGCCACCTCAATTTCCACCCCTGGATGTTTGAACCCTTCAATCCTGGTTATGAGAAAAATAGCATCATATATTGGACACTAATTCAGAGCATATACAGCCTCCTAGAGAACATTGCTCCAGCCCTGCTAGGTATTGCCACCTAGTTGGAGATATAGCTGACTCTTCCAAAGGTCGTTCTACCATTCTATCAAACCAGCTACTTCAGGATGATGGAGAACATGGTAAGACCAGTGAATTCCATGAGAATGGGCCCATTTCCACATTTTTCTTTTTTTTGCTGTGAAGTGAGTTCCTTGATCAGAACAATGATCATAAATGTGGAGTATCATGATGGTAGAAATGGCATTGGGTAATTCCATAGATTGTAGTTTTGATAGAATTGTTGCATGGAGGAAAGTTAAGTTCACATCCAGAGTAAAAGTCTATTGCAGGAAGAACAAAACCCTGCCTTTTTTTTTTTTTTTTCCCAAGGAAGCTGTCCATTGTAATCAACCTGCCACCAGGCAATGGCTGATCACACCTGGGAATGGTGCCATATTGGGAACTCAGTGTTGATTTCTGTTGCTGGCAGATTGGGCACTCAGATAGTAGTCCTGGCTGACAATCAGTAGGAAGCTGCAGCTCTCAGTCCTACAACCAGAAGGAAATAAACTCTACCAACAACCTTAGGGAGTTTCTGAGATGATTTTTTCCAAGACAAGCCTGTAGATGAGAAAACATCCTGGCCAACACCTTGACTGAGCAAAGAACAGGCATACTGACTTACAGAAACTGTGAGATAATAATGTGTGCTGTTGAAAGCTGCTAAATTTATGGTAATTTGTTAAACAGAAATAGAAAATAAGCCTAATAGAAAACCTTACCTAATCACTCTATTTGAAATTGCTATCCCTTCCCTTACTTCCTGCACCCTCAGCTTAAATTCATTTCATCCACAGCACTTTTCACTATCACCTATACTATACAACTTATTTACATGTTTTAATGTCCATTTCTCTCAACTATGGTGAAAATTTTATGAAACAAACAGATTTTTCCTCCTTTGTCACAGATATATCAACTGTGCTTAGAATAGCAGCTGACAAGTAATGGACACTCAAGGAGTATTGGCTGAAAGACAAATGAAAATCTGTATCACATCCCAATAAGCCTGTCCTAAAGAGTCAGAAAGCTTGAATAACATATAGAAGAGTAAATATAGGAGATAAGTCACAGGAAGTGTTCCTGGAAATCCTGATTCCAGTCCGGTTCAACCACTTGTATACAACTCTGAACAAGTCTAAAACTTGCTTAACTTCAGTTTTGTCATCTCTGAGTATGGACAATAATGCTAGACCTGTTTGCTCACATGCTTATTTTCAAAGTAATGTGTATAATATTGCTTAATAAATTTTAAGGAACAATATTAATTCTAAATGAAGAAATACAAGTGGCCAATATATATGTAAAAATATTTCTGCTTCCTAGTAAACGAATTATAGGCAAAATATTAATGATATATCACGTATTGACTGTCAATTAAACAAATTTAGTAGGGATGCTACCCAATATTGTGTATATTCCCAATATGCTGTTGCGAAGAGTGAAATAATGGTATAAAGCTATGAATAGCAGTTTGGAAAACATCAAAAAAGTGCATGTTTATCTTTTATTCTAGCAGTTTTTCTTGTAAGAACCTGTCTTTCAGGTGTAATTAGACTAGACAGGTGTACAATATATAGATATAAGAATGTTCATAAAAGTTTTGTTTGCAATTGTAAAATGATGTAATTTACCTAAATGTTTAAACACAAACTGACGTGTTATTTAAATGGTATCTTTCTCTCTCTCTTTTTCTCTATCTCTCTTTCTCACATTGAATAAACCTTTGCCACTGTCTTAACACCACCATTAACCTGAGGCTAGGATCATTATAACTTTCCCAACCATCCAACTCAATGGGTTTTCCTGAGACCATATCTGAGGATTAATGACCTGTGTTGCCCTTGTGACTTTCTGTTTCTCTATAGACTAAGAGAAGTAAATCAGTGGGAAAGTAGAGTAGACCCTCTGAAATGGTATCATAAGCAAAGAATATTGATTCTTTGTTTTTTCATTCCTTATTTCATATTTTCATAGTATACATTGAATTATATGTGAGCGTACATTATAATTTGTTTTGTAGTGCAGTAGCTAGGCCACACAATTTCCTTTTAGCATACGTTTAATTTTCTAATTCTTGCTGACTGACTTGTCTTGACATTTATCACTAAGAATTTCTTTTGAGTGATTCTCAGTAAATTGTTGAGGAAGCTTTTGAAATAGCATTGATATTTCCATAAGCCTCACAGGTATTATCTTGTATATTCATTTGGGTGGAACTTAAGTTTTCTTTCCATTTGGCATTCTCAAAAGAATTTACTTGGTTTCTATTTTTTGCCTTTCAAAATTACTCTACTTGATATAAAATATGATGTAGGACTTTATTTTTCTGCAGAAAAATGCAAGAAAGTATATGAAGACTGATAAATTTTATCCTAAAACTGACCAGAGTATTTGACCAGGCCTATAATCTCTGCAACTAAATAGTCCCTAAATGTTAGTCAAGTTGATTTACCTTGGTATCTGGAAGTCTGTCACTGAGATAAGAAAATTATGTGTACATAGAGGGAGATTGAGATCAATAGGAACCCTTGAATGCAGTTTAGTGCTCCTTGACAACCTCTACAAGACTAAAACAACATTTGCATTCTTCACTTTGCTGTATACCTGAAACTAACACAACATTGTAAGTTGACTATACTCCAATAAAATTTTAAAAAAATAAAATAAATGTACACAGTTCCCTAAATCATCATTTAGGGGCCGATTCCAGCCATATCAATCACTCGGTTATATCACAGATAATACAACACTACTGGCATTTGATAATTGACAGACTCCTTGCTTTTTAACTATTATGTCAGTGGAAATGGATTAGGTCAGATAATGGTTAATTTGAAACAGTAAATAGTGAAATTCTTGGCGTTTCATATACTTGCTTTAGAAAAGCTTAGCTTTTTGTTAGAAGCACTGTAATTTTAACTTGCATGTATATGCATATTTATATAATAGAAATTAACATTTATTCTAAAAATTTTATTAAAAATATTCAAGTCTATCTATCTTGATTGTTGTCTCCAGTTACCCAAAGAATCTAGTAGGAAAAAAAAAATTATGTCTGCTTCTTAAAATATCACTATTTATAAATAGAATTAAAAAAAAATCTTTGAATGTTAGTTATTTTATTGGTATTGCAACTTTCTTGCTTTATTTTACTTGGCACTTTGATTCTTTTAAATGTTTATTTTAGAGAACTAACCTTCTACTTTCTTTCAAATTCTCTGTTAGCATCTTCCTCCTAACTCAAACCCTCTCTTGATTGAATATCTGTTTCTTACAGTGGCAGGTGGTATTTCTCAGTAAAGGTAATGCATATCCTTTAGGTCACTCAATTATGCACATCCAATAAATCACTAATTTTACTTTTCCTCTCCACTGCAACTCCCTTAGAAAAGGCTTTTATTGTTTCTTACCTGGTTCATTGTAATATTCTATTTATTGGTTGCTTTGTCTTTAATCTTGTTCTATGGCAAAGTTTCATGCATACTGATGCCAAAAGAATCTTATAAAATAAAAGTCCTACTGTGGCACTGCATTGTTTAACTCCTTCAATGTTTCCTACAGTCACATTTAGTCATATGATAGACAGGGTTCCCCATGATTTGGTTGGACCCCATAATTCATCAATTCTCGTTACTTCCACAAATACACTCTGCTCTAGCCATCCTTCTTTACATCGTGCATTTTTCTTTTAGAGTGTGCATGCTTTTATTTCTACGTTTATACAAAACTGTTTTCTTTTCCCCCAAATATCCTCTCACTTCCAACATCCAACCCTTCTTCTTCATGTTCTTTTATATCCTTTAAGACCCAGATCAGATGTGACTTTGCCCAGGTAGCCTACCTGGGGATTGTTGGGGCAGCCCTGTTCTGTCCTTGTATGGCACAATAAGAATACCTCAACCACTGATTGCCATTATCTCTTCCTGTGTGTCTTTTCTCCCTATTTCTGTAAAATGCATATAAACATACACTCACACACACTTGCCCACACATATAGTCACAGACACAGAGACACACACCAGATAAAAGTAAAAACATTTTCTTTACTCTTTGGAAAATATCCCAGCCATTTAACAGAACGACCATTGCTGGTGATCAATAAATTGTTGAATGAGTCTTGATATGACTTCAAGATTTTAGGAAATACAGATGACGAAGACTATGAATATTTAAAATCTAGAATTAAAACTTTCTTGCTGCAGTATCTCTAATTCTACATGTTTTTAATAACAAATAATTTAATATGTATTATAAAATTGTAGCTACATTTAATTGTTATGATGCAATGATATATGCAATGATATATGTCAAAGTTTTACTTTCTATGAAATACTAGTACAATTTAGCTATTTATGACGTGGGTTATCTTTTATTTAAATTCAACTCTAAATAAACTCCTTCACAAATATGTCAATGTAAATGATCTCAAAATATCTTTGTGTTATGTTAAAATATTCTAGAGTAATCTCATACATATATATGCATATATATATATATATATATATATATACCTTATATAAATCCCATTAATTAAAGTATTAGAGATAATTTGAAGTTTAAGTTATGGTTCTATGTAGGAGAAATTGAGCAGACACAATCTAGGTTGACCGAGAATCTAATATTATTTCATTAACATGACTTTTTTTTTGGCTGCGCTGCACAGTTTGTGGGATCTTAGTTCCCTGACCAGATATTGAACCCGAGCCCTTGGCAGTGAAAGCATAGAGTCCTAACAACTGGACCACCAGGGAATTCCCTAGCATATCTATTTTTGAAGTAGGAAAATACTTAATTTGGAGGATCTAAGTGATTCTATGTAAATCAACAAATATTTACTGAGTAGGTCTTTTATAGATCAGGCATTGTTCTAAGACCCTGGCATACATCAGTGTATATACATAAGGCATTTATTAAGATTTTGTTCAACCACTTCATAAAAATGTGATTAGTATATGTTTTATTCTCATAAAGCCCTATTCTAAGACTCTGATGTATCACGATTGATAACAACATGAGCTCCATGAGAAAAAAACAGTACTTTAATGATTTTTGATAACTATATACTGTCTCTGTGAAAGACTATAGTGGAAATATTTGGGGCATGGGACCACTTTGGGGTATCTTAAATCATGCTACATACATGGCTATTTATCAATTCTATTCAAGTTGACATGTTCTTTTTCTGGCCTTCATCCCCCAAACTGAGCTCCTTTAATACAGATGAAACATATGCTCAATATAAAAAGAATTTACACAAAGACACTTAATTTTCTTCCCAGATCTTGAATTACTTGGGAAATATGCCTGGTATTTGAGTAGAGGGATTATTTTAAATCACATTAGTAGAGGGTATTTGCCTTATGGATTAACATAAGACATTTACTCTTAAAAAATATGAAAAGGATCAGACACCTTTCTAATATAGAGCACATCAAAATATGATGGAATTTATCATATATAACTGAAATACACAAGCTTAATTGAATTTATTTAAAAATTAGAGGTTTATAAGACTCCAACACTTCATCTAAATTAGGCAGAGAACCTTGGCAGGAAACAATCAATAAGTAAAGAAGAAATTTTTCCTTTCCAATTTACCAGGGTATAGGTATATATTTTGATACAGTGTAATAATATGTTTTGGTATTTTTTACAAGCCAAAAGTGCAAGAAAATATTTTGTTAGAAGTGGATGGTCACAAATGCTGTGTTTTCCTTAGATGAGATCAAAGATGATGTACTGGAAAATTCCAACAACAATAGTAACTTTGACATTGCCATAGACCTAAATACTGTTAATTACTTTTGTATTTTTTAATAGAGACTCAAAGAACTAAAACAAAGGGAATTTGCTCGAAATGTAGCATCTAAATCCAGGAAAGATGAAAGAAAACAGGAAAAGGCACTCCAACGCCTGCACAAGCTGGCCGAGCTAAGAAAGGAAACTGTATGGTGAGTCTACAGTAAAATGTTAAGTTTTCTTAAAACATGACAACAAAAAAAAAAGGAACTGAATAAAGGGCACAAATCTATCTATTTCTGTACCCAGAATAAGATGCTCACATTTTCATGGCTTTCTGTGGGCAGTAAACAGTAAATTGAATTTGAGTTTTATGCAAACACCTGTTTAATGCATATTTCAATAAAAAGCCAAATTACTATAATTTTAGTTTGCAAAAAATTTAATTTTACATTATTCTTCTCTTTAAGCTATCTTAGTTGAAAGCTATTCTATGTCTTGGTGAAATTCAAAACACTTGATTGAAGAAGAGACCAAAGCACCATCTCATAGCCTTTGTTATAAATGGAGTTTTAGGAGGAACTTATTTTTTCATTGAAAATTTGGAGAACTTTTATTTGCAATGATCTTTAGAACACATATGGAGTGAAAAAGAGAGGTTCCTTGCTCCATATGTATTCTTAATATATAAAGGTCAGGAAGGCCCTATGCATGTCAGAGGTAGGTTGAAATTAGTTTCACTGTGAATGAACTCTAACTGGACTATTAAAACTTTACAACTCTTACACTTTGACCTGCTTCTAACAGAGAGCAGCTATAAGGTTATAAATCAGAACTTAAAAATTCAGCCCAGGGCAATGTTATGAAAAGACAGCCACCCTTAGGGTACCCCCCCCATTAAATAGGCCTCTCTGATTATTGTTTAAAACAAAGCTATTTTATGCCAAATTTATTTTATACAGAGTAATGTTAGGGGATATTGACATATCAAAACATTGTTTGAGATGTCAGGTTTAGAAAAGTCAAAATAAAATTCAAATATATCTTGAATTCTATAGTGAACTGCTAATATCAAACATAACCACTGTTGAATTATACCAACCAGATATTTTTATTCTGTGTAGTAAAAAATGAAAAATTATACAGTGCAAGTTTACATTTCATATCATCTTGGACCTGTGTAATTTAATTCATTTGCAAATGTAAAGTCTAATATATTAAGAGAAGTAGAACTGATAATAAGATATGGACAAAAGAAGCAAAACTTCTTATCTAAATTACTTTTCTTAGCATACATAAATATTTCACATTACACTGCTCCCCCAGACACATGATTTTCCCAGTAATTTAGTGCCTCTAATTAGCTGTAAATTAAGTAGTGTTGATTCTTAATATCAAACAAGGTAATAAAACAGTCCACTGTGTTAGATATTGAAGAAATTATTCGATTAAAAAAATTTGGACCATTTATAACTTCTGAGAAACTAACTTTATAGAAAGGCATGGAAAATTCTGCACAGCATAATTCTTTTGGGGTAAAGATGATACTTAGGTACTTCTTTGTTTATGTGCTGGACAGTATCATTCTTTTAATAAGAGCTCACTATTTATGGTATACTGTAATTCCAAATAAATGGAAACCACATCATAAGTATAGTCTTTTCCTATATTTACTCTATATAATGATATAATGGATAACTTAAGAATAATTTTTAAATATTAAGAACAGCCATTCCAAAAGACTCAGAGCTCTCATTGAGCATATCACCTGGCCTGTGGTAGATGCTTAGTGAACACTGGTTGAATTGAATTGTTGAACTGAATTCCCAGCCCTGCTTACATCATGACTGAGAGTTTTTCTTTAACTTGCTTCATATTCTCCATATAGGATCAATGATGTTGAGTATTTGTGAATTAAAAGTAATTTTATTTTAGAGAGTTCCGTATTCTAAAATATCACTGTAGAGGCCATGGGGGTAAAAAAATTCTTGGTCTGGAAACACTGGCTGAGAGCATAGAAATGTCTTTGACCGTTGCTGTTAATAGCTATAAAAGTAACTTCAAGACATCATCTCCAAGTTACCCCAAACAATATCCAATAACTAAATTAAACTGTAGTTCTATGGAAGGCAATTGCACTACATGAAACTAGTTATCTTACAAAGATTTTAAAAGTTGAAAAAAATCTTACGCTGACATTTCTAAGTTGTAAGTGTTTGAGTATTTTTCCTCAAGTGTCCTTTATGAAAACACACTTTTGTTTATTTTTGTAGTGCTCCTGGAAGTGGTCCTATGTTCAAGTCAACAACTGTTACTGTGAGAGAAAATTGTAATGAAATTTCCCAAAGAGTTGTGGATTCAGTTAATAACCAGGAAGATTTCAAATGTACTTTGATTCATAGCCAAGAGAATGCTAAAGGTGTTACCACTGTTGCTACAGATCCAGAAAGCGTGAAAAGTTATACCGCCAAAAAGAGCCAACTTGGAGATCAAGCCCAGGGGATTCACAGACACAAAATTGGCTTTTCTTTTGCATTTCCAAAGAAAGCATCCGTGAAGCTGGAGTCCTCAGCTGCAGCCTTCTCTGAATACAATGATGATGCCTCTGTGGAAACAGGATTTAGCAGAAAAAGTAGATTTGTCCCAGGTGCTTGTCATCTTCACCTCTCTTCACCAACAGATGTGCTTTTGAGTTCTGAGGAGAAAGCTAATTCTTTTCATCCACCAGAAGGAAGGTGCACTGACAAAGAAACTGCTCAAACTCAAGAGATGAAAGAAGTTTCTAGTGAAAAAGATACATTACTATTACCTCCATTTTGCCAGTTTCAACTCCCTTCATCATCTGATGCAGATAATTGTCAAAATTCAGTCCCTTTAGCAGATCAAATTCCACTGGAAGATGTTATTATTAATGAAGACATACCTGTAAGTGGTAACACTTCTGACTTGCTAGGAAATAAATCCATAGTTCTTGATATGGCTAATGACTGCTTGCCTTTGCAAGCTACCATAGAAGAAAGTGTTAAGGACAATGTTGCATCCACGATTGAAGCTGAATATAAAAATCACAGCCCTGACATGTTGGCCCCTTTAAATTCTGAAGAGGATAATATAACCCTACATAAAAAAATGGATTTATATAAAAGACCATGTGAGCCATTTGTACCCGTACTTAACAAAGATGGATCCACAGTTCTTCAGTGGCCATCAGAAATGCTGATTTACACAACTACTCAACCATCAATTTCCTATAGCTGTAATCCTCTCTGTTTTGACTTCAAGTCCACTAAATTAAACAACAATCTAGATAAAAATAAGCTGCCCTTAAATGATCTTTCTTCTCATCAGAAGGGAGAAGACATTTGCAAGAGACCAGTTTTAGACTGCAAGGACACATCTGTGACAGGACTTACTGATCATGAAATTGGAGGTAGCAGAAATGGATATACCCAAGTCACTCCTCTTTTGGCTGATGATACGCTCTCCAATAGCTGTGATTCTGGAAAAAATGACAGTATGAGTCAGAGGTATAAAAATATTTCCTGTAGGATCAGAAAAACAAAAAAATATACTTTTACTAAAAATCAGATAAAACAGGATGCTCTTGGTGGCAAATACAACAAAATAAGATTGAAAGATACTCATGAACTCTGGTTCCATAAAAGTGGAAGAAAGAAAAAAAGAAGAAAGTTATGTCACCATAATTATGGAAAGAAAACCAAAGAATCAGAAACTTATTTCAAAATGGAAAGAGAAAATAGTTACACTGATAAAACTAGGAAAAATCTACTGGAAACAATTTCAGAAAAACAGTATTTAGCTACAGAGCAATTCTTGGACTCACAGCAATTACCTGATAAAAGACCCAAATCAGCATCCATATACTTAAGTGAAAATGAAGAAACGTGTAAAACCCAGAACACGGAACACAATAATAATAAGAATATTATCAGTTCTAAAAACCACTGTAAAAAGAGCTCAGATGTTTTAAATGGACAATCCAATTCAACAATGATACGTTCTGTGAAACATCATTTAACATACTCCAGAACTTACTGCAGTTGGAAAGCCAAAACGTCCAGCTGTAGTCAAGATCACAGATGCCTAGTTCTTCAAAATGAAATGAAATGCATGAGTCAGAACCAGGCAGTTAAAAGAGGTTATAATTCTCTCATTAATGAATCAGAAAGATGCCATCAAAAACGTAGACAACATTCATATTCTTATTCTTCAGATGAAAGTTTAGATCAACAGAATTATCTGCCAGAAGAATTTTTGAGGCCACCCCATGCTTCTGCTCCTTGTAAACCTAAAAGGAAACGGAGGAGGAAAAGTAGATTCCACACCAGTTTTGAAGCTTTGGAACTCAAGGAGAAGACAGATTATCCCAGGAAAGGTAATTCTTCCTTATATCACCAAGATGAAATAATAAGTGAAGACAGAACAGAGGAAATAAAACCACAAGAAAGTGCAAATGTCAAAAGGAACTCAGAACAAATGGACCAAGTAGAAAATAAACTGACTTTGCCCGCTAACAGTCCCCTTCCTTCTGAAACCAATGGTGAAACTGAGCAGGTCGTAATGGAGACCACTTCTGGTGAATTGTCAGAGATTTCCAATGAACCCACCACATCAGTCTACATAGCTAGTGCCCCAACAAAAGAAGAAATGGACAGTACCTTGCTTGAACACAAAGAAAGAAGTGAGAATACAAATATTAATGAGAAGCAAATTCCTTTCAAGGTGCCTAGTATTGAAAGGAACTTTAGACAGTCACAACCTAAATCATACCTTTGTCATTATGAATTGGCTGAGGCCCTTCCACAAGGAAAGATGAATGAGGCATCAACTGAGTGGCTGTGTTTTAATTCAGGAATCCTTAATGCACAACCACCATTACCATTCAAAGAAGCACATGTCAGCGGCCATACCTTTGTAACAACGGAGCAGATCCTGGCTCCGTTAGCTTTACCAGAACAAGCATTATTGATTCCAATAGAAAACCATGACAAGTTCAAAGACCTACCATGTGAAGTCTACCAGCACATCATTCCGCCGAGCATGCTGGCCAACAAGGTCAAATTCACTTTTCCTCCAGCTGCCCTTCCACCCCCTAGCACACCTCTGCAGCCTTTGCCTTTGCAGCAGCCCTTGTGTTCTACCTCTGTAACCGCTATCCACCATACTGTTTTGCAGCAGCATGCAGCAGCTGCTGCAGCCGCAGCAGCAGCTGCAGCTGCAGGAACCTTTAAAGTGCTTCAACCACACCAACAGTTTCTGTCCCAAGTCCCAGCTCTCACCAGAACATCGTTACCTCAGATCTCAGTAGGACCAGTAGGACCAAGGCTTTGTCCTGGGAATCAGCCAACTTTTGTTGCTTCTCCTCAGATGCCAATCATTCCAGCTTCAGTTCTTCATCCTAGCCATCTGGCTTTCTCACCTTTACCCCATGCACTCTTTC
>NW_006799724.1:1143082-1176455 GCF_000442215.2 Lipotes vexillifer
TCCCCCCACCTCGGTCATTCCGCTGCAGCCCCTCTTCTAGTCATCACTATGAAAGGGAAAGAAAATATTCATGTGAAAACTATTGCTCTACACGTTAATGCTCATCTAAGTGGATAATTGCCTATTTAAATGGTGGAAATAAACTAGGCAAAATATGGCCTCATTGATATGAAATCATTTACTGTAAGTGTAATGATGCAAATAAATTCTTAAGTTTCTGATATATAATATTAGTAAGGCACTGAATAGTTTGAAAATCAATATAATATATGCTGTATATTAAAATGATGTCTTAAGAGTATGTATAATGTATATAAAATATATTTATAGTCCTGTAATTTATGTTGTAAAGTATGCTCTTTGTTTTTTTTTTAAACTTTGTGTATTTGCACCTATTTAATGTTTAGACAAAGCTGATGGCACTATGTTTTGTACCATGTTCCTTGAAACTGTAAATTCAGTGAAAAAATCTCTCTTGCAATAAATTTTTGTTAAATATTTAAGTAAATCAAACCCTTGTTTTTAGTTGGTTTTCGCTATTTTGAGACTGTATAGTAACAATAGATTTTGAATTTATATTGTTTCTTCTGTTTATTGGCATCTCTGAACCTCAGAGGATCAGCAAAATATCTTTGGTGCTCTGTCAATACTTAAACTGTAATACTATCTTTCAGAATAAGTTTAAGTCCGTTTGCTTTTCTGTTCGTCATAATGTTGCTTATACTCAAAGTTTACTATATTTCATGAACACTTGGCCCTCTAGATAATAAACCATGGAAATTCTTGTTAAAGTAATGTTAGCATTTGGTGCGGTGGGGGGGCAAATAACTACAAAACATGCAAAGTATTTAGTGTCGTTCCGGGGACTATTAAACAGTACTAGTAGGTAAGAAATAGCAAGTAACTAATATAAGTTCTTATAACATTTTTGTATGTCAAAATTATCAAATGTACTGTGTTTATTTTCAATTGTTGCGGAGAATATACATATATAAGAATGTTGGCATGGATTAAGGAATAGGTTTAATTAATCACTAACCATTATATAACATCTTGGGAAGAATGGCATAAATACAATCTGGATATACTCTTAATTGAGAATCTGGAAGTGGGAAAGAGAGTGAATAAATAACTGTTCCTTCTGCAAATCTTTCTAGTAGTCATGTTTCTATCATATTTCCAAATCACACAGGAACAATTAGAAAGTCTCCATCCATATCACTCTTCCAGATTCTGCTATATTTTTAATGACCACTGCATTCTTGTTCACTCAAGTGCTGCTTCTATGTGTACTAAAGAATATAATTATTTAATAGAAAACTAGGGAACATCATACTTCCCACAAGAGTTTCTAATGTGTACCTGCCTCAGTCCATGCCACTGGTTAAGACAAAGTCTGCATGCCTGGTGGAGAAGATTCAACTCACCATGTGCAAATGATACAGGATTATGGTAGCCTAACAATGAATCCAGGCAAAAAAGAGGTCAACTGAGTCCTTCTAAAGGAAGAGCAACTTTTAAGTGATGCTGTATTGAAGAAATGCTTTTTCATAAGCTTACTGTAAGAACTGGGTTACCCTAAAAATATTGAGCATAAGCATATACTCCCATAGCAGAATAATATATTGAATTCTATTGTAAGTAGAGTAATAAGGGGAAAAATCTATGTTGTATACTTTCTTGATTATGTGCCATAATAATCATTGATTTAAAGGTTTTCCTGAAAAACGGTTGTGAAAGACTGCATGATTGACAAGAAGAAAACATAATAAAAGAAGAAATTTTATTTCAAACACTAAGATAACATGTTCCAAAAATGGTAACTAGAATTGGAATGGGTGATTTTTCCCTAAGCAAAATATTTGAAACTATCTTTGAAGATAATATAGATGGGAATATCTACTGAGGAATGCTGACCCAGTTTGTTTTTAATGTCAGAGCAGGATTGTTTCTGCTGTTTAAAATCAAACCAAGTGTTTCACTTTAAAATATGCAGATTTTCCCTCTTTTTTTGTCATCTTCTGACTATCATCCCACATGTTCACCTCTTACCTCTTGTTTTTATTCTTTAATTCCTTTTTCTCCTGATCTTTTCCTTCTTAATTTCACTGTATACATAATTTGTGTGTATCCTCTGCTTCTTTCTCCATGCTATCATTCCTTTTATTTTGTCTTCAATTCTGTTGCTCTCCTACATTTATTTTTGTTAAAATAATGCATTTAGGTATGCTTAACTTTTTAGTTGTAGCAGAATATACTTGCTTAGTAACTATATAATAGAAATTTCTAGAAAGTTTGAGGAGGAAAGTTCTCACTTAATGGTAATTGAAACTCAACTTGGTAGATAAGTTGATTGGTTTTTGTGGATACCAGTGGCTGGACAAGAAAAGAATGTTAGCTGAGTATGTCGAATCCATTTTTATTACAAACAATTCATTTAGATACTTGATATCTTTGATAAGCTATTGCTCACATAGTCTGGGCATCTGCTATATGTTCGGGACTCAAAATGAATGTATGATGACACACTTGTTCATCTATTCTGATAACATCAACTCTAGAATCAAGGGAATCAGGCCAATGGGCTGAAGATCAATAATAAACAGAGCAGTTAGACAGGTAAGTCAGGGTGGACTCATCAAACAATGAGGCTGTCAGAGGACCACCAGTCAAGCTCATGTTAGTGGCAGCAGGAGTCAGGCCAGTGTAGCAGTCATACACTGGAAGTAGGTTTGGGGATGGCCAATGGCTTGTCCATAAGTCCTGGAGCTAAAATCCCAGTTCCATCCAGATGTAAATTATTATACATTCTATATAATTGGGGAATTTAAATGGTTCTAACACTATCTCTTACCCACCATCTCTGGTCTGCTAGTTATAGGCATTGCTATAGATTTGTTATTGTAAATCTGAGTGGTTTGGAATATAGAATAAAACCTGAATGTAGAAAGTAACAAGTAACTACTGTAGCCAAGTAACAAAGGAACTCACATTGGATGACAGGAAGGAAAAAAGGAAACTCATCTACTACTACTTCAACTTCTCTCTCTCCCTTCTCTCTCTCATATATATGTATATCCAAGTCCTTTCATGTGTTGAAGCCCTGTATAAACTGTCCATAGGACATCTCAACCTAGATATCCGCTATGTATTTTGAACCCAAAACTCAAATCTGTGATCTTTCTTTATAGGTACCACTGAAACCTATTATTTGTCCTTTGTTTCAAAGCTCTGTGAATGTCATTATGATAACAAAAAACAAATTTAAAAACTGTTCCAAGTCAGAAGCCAGGGTATTATGCCCACATAAAAATTAATCAATGAACACTTTTGGCTCTATTTCCTTAAGTTTTTCTGATATTTCTCACAAGTATACTCTATATAGTTCTAGTCCTAGTAGCTCATAATCTGAATTGCTGCATTGCTGTTATAAATTAATGTCTCTTTTCCCAATTTCCAATTCATACACTCTATCCTCCCCACTGCTGCCAGGGCTCCCTTTTTTAAATGTAACCTTATTATGACACTCCTCTACTTTAAAGCCTATTATGGGTACTCAATTATTGTCAAACATCAAAGTTCTTAGCAAGTCATGGAAAATCTATGGTGAAGTAGATGCCAGCCTCCCTAGTCAGGACCATCCATTCCAGAATTCCTCTAGGCCAATCATTCTAATCTACTTACAATCATCTTCAAGTTTGTGTGAGCATGTTCTGTTATCCTGCAATGCTTTCCTCCCTATGTTTCTTCACTTGACTAACTACTAATGAGTCACAATTCAACTAATGTCAGGGGTGTTTTTTTTTAGGAATTCTTATCCAGATTCCCTCTGTCTCCAGATGTCAGCTTCCTGTCCTCTATTTTCACCTGGAATACTGTGCTCAAATATTGTTATGAAGTATTCTCTGTGTTGAATATACGGTCTGTTTTTCAAATTCACTAAATTAAGAGCTCCTTGAGTCAAAGTAGCATTTGATGCATAGTAAACACTCAATAAGTTTGTTAAATGAGAAGATAGAATGAGTTGGGGAAATGTAATTAAAAACTATGCAGATTGTATTACAAAGTTCCAGAACTGTTAACCACTTTTACTCCAAACTTGTTCTAAATCAGTCTGAAAAAATATATAATTTTCCAAAATAATTAGGGCTTCAAAACACCATTTAGCATGAATAACTTATTTTTTAATGGAATTATGAATTATTTAAAATAGAACTCAGTGGGGGACTTCCCTAGTGGCACAGTGGTTAAGAATCCACCTGTCAATGCAGGGGACATGCGTTTGAGCCCTGGTCCGGGAAGATCTCACATGCCACAGAGCAACTAAGCCTGTGCACCACAACTACTGAGCCTGTGCTCTAGAGCCTGTGAGCCACAACTACTGAGCCCATGAGCCACAACTACTGAAGCCCGTGCACCTAGAGCCCATGCTCTGCAACAAGAGAAGCCACTGCAATGAGAAGCCCACACACCACAACGAAGAGTAGCCCCCACTCGCCATAACTAGAGAAAGCCCATGTGCATCAACGAAGACCCAACGCAGCCAAAAATAAATAAATAAATAAATAAATAAATAAATAATTTTATAATAAAATAAAATAGAGCTTAGTGAGCAATCAATCATCAAAGCATGATTTGAACCCTTTCCCCTGCCCTTGGAGAAAAGCACAAGCTCCTATCTATCATCTGTCTATATGTCTATCTATCTGTCATCTATTTTTCATCTTTCTATTAGTACTTGTCACCAAACATTAGCATATTATGTGTCTGACATTAAACTAGATATTGGGATAAATGAATGAATAGAATACACCTACTACTCAGATATTCAAGTCCAGTAAAAGAGGCAGACATGCAAAATCTTATGTTTAGTTATCCAAAGTTTGCTCTTTCATTATGTATTGATTTATATTCACCAATGTCTTTTTTCCCACACTACTGTATTCTCCATTTCTCAGTCTTGTTTCTTTTTTTTTCCCCTCCATTTATTTGCCTAGCTAAGGCACTGTCCTTGGGAGTGAAAGTTGCCACCAGGTTTGCTTTCCAATAAGTTGTTTACTTTCTCTCACAAATAAGATGATAAAGGCTTAAAGCTTACTTATATTATCAGTTGAGGTTCAAGTGTTGATTTAAAGCCTGCAGTAAAATGCTATGCAATTTGTTCTGAGTTGCTGAGTATGACTGAAATCTAGCTCACCAACTGGCAGCCCTGTGGATTGTGTCCCCCTCCCCCAGACCCAGCATAGGCTACATTGGTACAGAGAAAGTGACTATTTTTCCTTTACTCAAAGGCACCATTGCTCACTAAGCCAAATGCCTAGAGCAATGTCCTTTTATTTATTCGCAGAGGCATCTTACAGACAAGCACCTGCCCTGAGCTTTCAATGCTTGGGAACATAGGATATGGAATCTACTCGAACCGGAAGCTCCTGGTAGAAAACTCTGAACATAACAAGCTTTTTCTTTTCTTTTAATCTCCTAAAATCTTATTTTTAAGTAACTGAATTATTTTTAATTTTTTTACCTTTTTGTGGTAATATTTTGAATATATTATTTACATATTTTACTAATATTTCCCTTTTTTAGGATTCTGGTTTTAACTGCTACATTTTAACTTTTTATAAATTACTTCCTAACATTTTTATGGGGTATATTTTCTATGTATTTACTATCTTCATCCTATTTAGAATATTATATAATATATTTTAATTTTAAGAAGTAGGTCTCATAATATTCAGTGGAATTTATCATACTTTGTGGTTTAGTATTATTACCTTCCATATCTAGCTTGTATTGATTGTCTCTAAGACTATTTTAATTCCCTCATTGAATATTAATTTCACTTCATTCCTCAGTATATTTATTGAAGGTACAGGCAGAAAGCATAAGTTTTTGGGAAGTGCCCACACATTAAGTAAAGGATCTTTGATGACATGCTTACATTAACCCTTCAGGCTTCTCCAAAAGGTTCTCCTATTCTTTTCACTACTTAATTCCTATAACCAGGAATTATAGCCAGAACCAAATTTTCATTTTACCTACAAGAACTAGGATGTAATGCTCATCTAAATAGCCCATTTCATCTTGCTTCACAGGCTTAGTTCAACAGCTGGGCTTCTAACCGGAAAACCCTCTCAATGCATAAACTCATTGGTTACCCTACTTAGTCCACGATCTCCTTTAGGACAGAACTAGATCTCAGCCCCTTCCTAGCTCTCGTCAGCACTACACTGTGTTCTGGTGTTTCCCCTTTTCTGTTGCACCAATTAATTCAACATTTCGTTGTTGCCTAAACTTGCTACCTGAACACTGTGTCTTGATCCTCCTAGTTGTACTTGTTGAAGCTAACCTCTGTACTTGAGTTAATTATGTGGGTCCAAAATGCTTATTGACTTACATGACATGTTCCCTTCTTTGTGACAACTTTCTATTACATCCCTGGTCTGAGCCTGCCCAATTTGTGACATTTTAAATTCAAAGAGAGTGAGTTTTTAAAAATCCAACATTTCAGCTGCCTTACTATTGTGGACTGTATTAAATTTCCCACACACTATTGAAAACAACTAAGTTTCAAATTAATGCTTTGAATTTCAGGTAATCTGCTTATCTTTTTCAACTATTTTTAATCTAAATGATTTTACAAGTGGCTCTTACTTTAACGTATATAAAGTTGGTAAGTCATTAATCTTCACATTAAACTAGTAAGCCTAAAACTAAGTATAGATTTTATTAAATGGCTTCTACCTCCAGAACAGTTGTACTGAAACAAAAGTGATAGAAATATTAATATGTTCTACTGAGATGAGAAATCTATTTTCTGTCCTGAAGTGCAGCGGTCCTGACCAGGACCTATGTGAAGCCATAACATTTGTTAGGTAGTGTGAAACATAACGTAATATTTTAAATACATTTTAGACATTAGCAATTATAATTGCATTTTGCATATCCAAAGATTGCCAGGGTGCTTGCTTATCTGCTATTCTAATATGTAATAATAGTTCGACACGACCTTTTTCAATTTCCAAACAAAGATTTATTTGTAAAATTGAGAATCAGTGTTTCTCCAGTATTCATATAACATTATTCTTTCATATAAATAATCTTTGCCTAAACGTGCCAGCATAGAAAGGACTCTACAGAAATCCATTATACTGATAAATCTAGCTACAATTGGAGGTAACTATTAAAACTCATTATAGTTGTACTGTCAAGTTGTTAGAGTCCCCATCTATGTTAAGAACTGGGTTATGCATTTTGACTGCAATGATACTTTACTGACAGTAAAGATTTTTTTTTAAATGGCTTTGAATATAGAGTTTTAGATGGAATAGAAATATAATACTCTCTCTACATGAAAAATAATACATTACAGTATTTCCTTACACAAATTTAAATTGAATCCCCCTATAAACAGTGAGCTCAGAGCTTAGTGAGGGAAAGTGTTTTTGTTTTTCTTTTTGTTTTTTCATCTCCTGCGTTGTTACTTGGAAACTTGGAAGCTATTTACAATACTGTACTGAATGATTTTCCCTTCCCTCCCAAGATCCAGTCTCATTGTACTGCATGCTAGTCACTGCCTGGAAGTCCTGGACATTGTCCCTTTGACAATGCTGCTCTCTTTACAGTCACAGTCAAGAGGATGAGTGGAACAGGCCACACTGCTTCTATGTCATAATGTCCCATAATGTCTTCCAAGAAGAACACATGGAACTTTCTGAATGGAAGTATTGGGACAATTTAACGGAGGGGGTGGAGGGATTACAAAGTGAGAATGTAAATGTTAAAAATCAGGCGCTGAATACAGACTTTCCTTGGTAATAAATTCAACCATTCACAAGAAGTGAATGTTTTAGTACCTAATTGGGCTCTTTGCACTCAGATGTGCTGCGTCCCTATCCAACTCCCTTCGAATCTTCATTCTATTTTGAGAGATACTGTCATTTTTGCTTCAGCAAATAATACATTTTCTGAAGCCCAAATCATTCAGTTAAGATTAGCACCCAGGGAGGTACTGGCAGGCCGTTTTCAGCTGGTCGTCACTCCTAATTCCACCAGAACAGAGAGATTAAGGCATTGGTATTCCAAATTCCAAGTTTGCAGAATGAGTTTTGTCTCTCCAGATATACTTTGTGGAACACACACACACACACACACACACACACACACACACACACACATACACACACACACACACACCCCTTCCAAGAACTGCCTAATTGTTGCTGCGTGGAATTCCTGGATGTTTTTCACTAAACAAGATGCTACCCTCTGTTTCTCCACAGTCACAGTCAGGAGGTGGAATGGGATATATTCTCAGGTACATAGAGTCGAAGATGTGAAAAAATTTTCTTAACTGCTTGGAAAACTGTAAGATACCTTCCTTTTCCATGTCATCAATAAATCTCATGTTTCTTTAGGTCTTGCATGGAAAATACCATGATAACTATTCTAGTAAATTACTGAATAACTGGCTAGTGAGGTGCTTCTCCTCAGTTTTGATCAGCAATGAGAGGACTGAATAAACAATTTATGGTTAATAATATAATTTCAGGCTCTGACTACATTATTCTCATTTTGAGACACCCCTTCAATTTATTAACTTATTTAGGAAAACTTGTCTCTTATGATCATTTATGTCTACTATGTTCCAGGGTTCTACTAGGCTCTGGAGAGACAGAGCTAGAAATAAAACCTATCAATAATAAGTTTAGAATTGGGAGGAAATAGATAATTAAATTGGCAATTTTAATATGATGGGCTGCATAACATAACAAATGTGATAAACAATATGTTATGAAAGAGAATATGCCACATTAAGGAAACAAAAGCGTAAAAAGCGTTCTTTTTGATAGATGAGGCTGAGAGATAAACAAGACAAAAGCAGATCATTAGGACTTTATAGTTAGGATGATAGTCATTAACAGTTTTTAAATAGTGAGACTGGCCTTTATCAGAGTTGCAGATTAGAAATATCACTAGGATTACATAAGGAAGAATTAACTAGTATGTGTGCATTTGTTTAAGAGTGTTGAGGATGTCAGAAAAATAAAGAGTTTCAAGCAGAAGCAAGCAAATAAATATAATATTGGTTTGATAACCTAGAAATTAGATAATCTAGGGCTATTTAAGAGTAGACTTTATAGGAAAAGTTTTTGAAGAGAGTAAGAGAGGATTTAAAAATGAAATTTGAGTTTCAGGTCTGGTCCATTTGACCAATGTGATTATTTACCAATAATGAAAAGACAGAAGACAAGAGTGGAAGAAAGTTTATAAAAGTTGGAAAATTTAGGGGAATGGAAGATAATTTTTTTATACATTAAACTTGAGGCACCTAGAATATATCCAAATAGAGCTATCTTGCAAATACATGAATATGTAGTAAAAATTCTCTTACTTGAAACAATCAGAACTGGTTTGTTGTTAGTTATTTGAATAAAGTGAGAAAGTACACATCATGGCATGTATGCACAATGGGACAGTCTAAACATTGTATATTAACTCATTATCTTATTGTGTATTAAATTCACCAATATTGTGCTATAAGCCCAAGGCCTTTTCTTTGAATATCTGTTTACCCATCGAAGTTGTTAGTCATCTTTTCTTATATAATCTGCACTCAAATAATCTATGACTTCCAGACATTAATTTGAAGTACACTACTGAACAAATCCAAAAAAATTTTTACTTATTTATTTTTCTCCAGTCTTACTTTGTTGCCATACCCATGCCATAGTTGACATCATTTATTTAGCAACTCAGACTAATTTAGAATTTCTAAAGCATTAAACTTCATTGTTGTAGGAATAAACTTGATCTCCTGGTACTCATATTTCATCACTTGACTTAACATTGAATTAAATTATGCGCTTGTAGTAATAAATGCAACATGTACAAAGTGATTTGAGAACAAACAAATTTGAATCTTGGAAAGCAAATTATTAACTGCAGTGAAGATAACTACAATGGCATCACACATAATAGCTCAGTAGCTTCACATTATGTCTTGGGCTTCAGTTTCATAGAAAATAAGAATTTAATCACTCAGATGGAAATACAGATCTTTTGAAAGAGAAACTACTGCACAGGTCTAAAGTTCAAAAGAGATATATACTAAAAAATGTATCCTGAAATCATCACCCTGATCATTTTAATTAAAGTCTTAGAAGGCTTGAGATAAACCCCAGGGAGAATGTATAAAGAGAGAAATGGATCCTAAAAATACAAGCAATATTTAAGCTTGGAAAGAGGAAAAAGAAACTATGGAGGACACAGAGAAGTTTCCATAGAGCTAGAGTATAAACTAGAGAATTATAGTACCATGGAAATAATGGCAAGAGATAGTTTTAAGTAAAAAGAGTATGTTAAGAGTTGTCAATATCATAAGGTAGTTAAGTAAACAAGAACTATTCATTTTTCATTAATGACCTAAATCATTTTTGTTTATCAATTTTGGTATAGTAACTTTACTAGAAAGGTGAGCCTAGAAGCCACATTTCACTGAGTTTAACAGAGAGTCGTGGGCAAGAAAGTGTAAGCAAACTTTTTTAGAATATCTATGAGGTACAAAAAAAGATGCAACTATGGTTGTAAAGACTATAAAAATAGTAAAGAGATATATACTAAAAAATGTATCCTGAAATCATCACCCTGATCATTTTAATTAAAGACTATAAAAATAGTTTTAAATTTTATAAAAGACTAAGTCTAAGACTATGGTAAATACATGAAAATTTGACAATTAGTCAATTAATTATTTGCAATTTATATTCCCTACATACTAATTTAGAGATACGAATGTATGCTCACAGCATTCCCTGTGCTCAAAGTCTGTGTTCTTGGACACTTTACAATGGCTTGTCTCCGTAGCCTTTATTCACAGAGGTTCATCTATTGCAGCCTATGCAGGAAAGTTGGGAGCCTCATTAGAGACTTTCAAATATCATACCTTAGGTAATCTAACATTTTCTAAGGATGAGCTCTTGCACCCCCAATTGAAGTGTATCTACACTGGAAATAAGGGAAAAAGAAGAAAAAGACAATGTGAATATAGAGCAAAAGAAAAAAAGAACACTACTGGAATATTAAAACTGAATTTACAAATATTTGACAGTACATCACTACATTAGGATGAATTAATGTCTATTTTTGAGTATTAATTGCGGTTATCTTTCACCTCCTTTGACTTTCCATAATTCAGTTCCATAATGCAATTACAGTTGCCTGAACTGTACATTACATCATGTGGCACATATATACAATGGAATATTACTCAGCCATAAAAAGGAACGAAATTGAGTTATTTGTAGTCAGGTGGATGGACCTAGAATCTGTCATACAGAGTGAAGTAAGTCAGAAAGAGAAAAACAAATACCATATGCTAACACACATATATAGAATCTAAAAAAAAAAAAAAAAGGTCATGAAGAACCTAGGGGCAAGACAGGAATAAAGACACAGACCTACTAGAGAATGGACTTGAGGACATGGGGAGGGGGAAGGGTAAGCTGGGACAAAGTGAGAGAGAGAGTGGTAGTGTATATGGATATATATACACTACCATATGTAAAATAGCTAGCTAGTGGGAAGCAGTTGCATAGCACAGGGAGATCAGGTCGGTGCTTTGTGACCAGCTAGAGGTGTGGGATAGGGAGGTGGGAGGGAGGGAGATGCAAAAGGGAAGAGATATGGGAATATATGTATATGTATAACTGATTCACTGATTCACTTCGTTATAAATCAGAAACTAACCCACCATTGTAAAGCAATTATACTCCAATAAAAACAGTAAAAAAATAAATTAATTAAAAAAACCTCTGGATTTGACACCAGTGGATCTGGATTTTGTATAAGCTTTCCTCAAAAATTCCTACCTCTGTGGACCTGAGAATTCTTACATTTTCATTCACCCTAACATTTGAAGAACAGTGATTACAAACTTACTTTTAGTTGGAGTATGCAACTATAGAATAGTGTGACCTCAGTAGCATCTGGGAAGCATTATCAATGTACAGGGTCACTGCTTACATATCTCCATGGGCATATTCTTGACTGTTAACATTTTAACGAAAAGGCTCATGAAAATATTCTTCAGAGCTGGTTTTTTAGTTCAAGAGTTAAGTTCAGAAGGGTAAAAGTTAAACTAGATTTCCTAATCTCTGTAGTATTTAGACACGTAGTCTTTGGATGGCGCTGGTGCCAGAACTGAGCTCTGCCACTTAATTAACCTCTTTGAACCTCTCTTTCTCCTAACTAAAATGGAATAACAATACCTACCTCACAGAGTTGCTATGAGGATGAAATCAAGGGCTTACACAGTGTTGGAATATAATAAGCAGGCAATAGTGGTAGCTATCATTTTCTTTAATTTTCTTTAATCTTTCCTGTCTGTTATTGCATAGTTAATGAGAAGCAGAATCTGAAACAAGAATTTTTGTGAAAATGATTTACTAAAAAAGTGCTTTCAGGGCTTCCCTGGTGGCGCAGTGGTTGAGGGTCCGCCTGCCGATGCAGGGGACACGGGTTCGTGCCCTGGTCCGGGAGGATCCCATATGCCGCAGAGCGGCTAGGCCCGTGAGCCATCGCCGCTGAGCCTGCGCGTCCGGAGCCTGTGCTCCGCAGCGGGAGTGCTTTCAGGAGAACCTAGGAAGGTAATAGGGAAAACAGAAGAGGAAATAGAAGTTAAAAAGAATATTATTTCCAGAAAGTCCTACGGAGGGTAAATATAGCTGATCCCTCAGGGAAACTTGGAAGTGTAAGCTTCACTTCAGTGTTTTTCTTGAATAGAAACATAGTGAGCTATCAATTCAAGCACCAATCAATCACTGGCTGAGAACAGCCATCAAGAAACAAACTCTCAGCTTCTTGCCACTCTGCAAGTGTAGGCAAAGTGGCATCAGTATCCCAAGGGAAGTTCTCGGAAGAGAGTTGCTAGTGCAGACCTTTAGAAATGAAATTACAGAGAAGCCAGGGGACTGGTACACACAAAGATTAAAAGAAGAAATCCCAGTGTCTGCAACACTGACTTTTTTTTCTTTCGTAGCTTACCTCATTAGAATCATATAACACTCTTGTTTTCAAATGGGATTTCTTTGACTTTTCCCCTCTCCACCTCCAAAAGTTACAAAATATTCCTCTACCTTAGATGGAGATATTAAGGAAACATTTTTATAAGGTAGAAGGTGTTGACAGACAATTCTCCAAGTGTCTCTCACATTTCTATATGCCTTCTAAGTGAGGCACTGACTGCTTTTGGTTCTGAATTATTTTTAATAATGTTTGAATAGTGAACAGCCTTGGACAAGAATGATAGTTTCTCTCTCTGGAAGGAAGGGTAAGCACGCTTAATGACCATCATTAAGAGAAAATTGGGCTCTCTAAGCTCAGCATTCCTCTTTTTTTTTTTTTTTTTTTTGTGGTATGCGGGCCTCTCACTGTTGTGGCCTCTCCTGTTGCGGAGCACAGGCTCCGGACGCGCAGGCTCAGCGGCCATGGCTCACGGGCCCAGCCACTCCGCGGCATGTGGGATCCTCCTGGACCAGAGCACGAACCCGTGTCCCCTGCATCGGCAGGCGGACTCTCAACAACTGGCCACCAGGGAAGCCCAGCGTTCTTCTTTAATGCAACAAACTATGTGCACATGCCACCTGGTTCTTTTCACATGAACCAGCCAGAATTGGGGGTAAGAGAGCTTGCACCAAAATGCTGATACTCAGGCTAATGTTACTGTCCTGAATAAGAAGCACTGTCCTTCATCTCTAACCTAAGAGTCTCATGTCTTCTACCAGAATCCATGAACCCATGGCAGGCTAACCTGTTATCTTTTAAGTAGGTTAAATCTCAGACCCATCACAGCCCTTGACTGAAAGGATTTCATATAAAATATTATATTGTTGGTTTACATTAATCTTGCTTATTTTAGTTAATTTCTCTAATCATCTTTGCTCCTTTTCCATGAATAAAGTACAATTAAAATAAAGAAAATATTAAGCTAACATATCTGATCAAAAATTAGTTCTATGTCTTAGAATACATTGCTTATTCACAACAGGAAAAAAACTTACAAAACTAACTTTGTTCATTGAACCTAACATTTTTCTTTAATTGTATTTATATGTTTATATGTAACAGGAATAATAATTCCAAGGTGTTAAGGAATGTTGAGGTCACAGCAAAGGTATTGATCCATGTAGATAAATAAGATTTTGGTGTCCACTACTACATAGAGGTTTGCAGACTGTCAGAACAGGCTGTATATAGGTCCTCTTTTGTAACCATTGCTTCTGAAACCTATTGGGGAGCTCTCACTTTTAAAATTCCAATAAAGACAATTAGAACAGAGACAGACAGAAAGAGGAAACAGCACATAAAAATGATGAAAGAAAGGGCAAAGCAGTTGAGATGTTTGGAAAGTTCCTTTACAATAAAGTTCCTTTACTGACCACAAACTAACATGTACACAAACTAACATGTATAAGAAGATAGCAGACTACAAGAAGACAATCTTCTAGTAGGGAAACAAAAACCTAACTTGGGTGTTGGTCAGAACATAATGTTTATTTTCTAGCTATTACAGTAATTTGGAACACGATCTTTAACAAGGACATCGTCCTGTGATTTAGAGATTTCCCCCATTATAATTAGGAAGCTGAATTAAATAATCTTTAATTAAATGAATGACCATATTTGGTAAGGAATTACATTATTTGTTCTAAATTATATCTCCATCCATCACTGTATGTCCTGGTTCTGGAACAGTTAATAAGAAATTTTAAATCGTATTCAATTTAAAATAATTGATTGAAGAGAACATATGTCTGGAATAATAACTAGTACATAATATGTATTACATTCTGGTACCCTCCAGATTCAAAATATGGGGTACCTTAGATGATTTATACGCTGATTACTTGTCCAGAGTAGGTATTAAGTGATTCTTTGTTGACCATTATAGTTTATAAATTATAAATACAGAATTTAACAGTGGTTCAGTTTATCTGAAATATAAATATGTTTTCCAAAATTCTAATTTATTAACTTTGACCTGAAGCCATTTTGTACCTTGACAGTTAGTCTGGACATAAAAGTATATTATGAATGAATGGGAATAATCACTTAGAAAAATGAATGTTTGTAAGAAAAGCAATATAACCTTTATTCTTTTTAGCTTCAGTCTCATGATGTTCTTAGAAAAGTAGACTGGATTTAATAATAGTGCTCTTCCTTTGCCATAAATCTCTAGCACCCCCAAATGAGATATTGCAGAAATAATATGACTGAAAATCAGGGACTACTGTGTGTCAACAAAAACACTGTTCTTTCTCTGGTGGCAAAAATAGATGAGAAGATTAAAATAAAGAGCATTATAGACATTTTGACTCTACAAAGTTGTCAAGCAAGGGGCAAAATATATTCATTCTTGAGCCAGTTTTAAAACAAATTATAGCGATAAGACCATATTTCACATAACACCAAATGTTGGATAAAACAAAAATTATTATAGGACACTTCCTGGATGTCTATCCAATAGCCATTTTTTTAAGGTGGCCACTTCTTATCCATGTAAACTCTGCTTTATGAGATAATAAATCTTCCTTATTGTTTGTATGTTATGAAATTGAGTTTTTTATTTATGGTAACTTTCAGTTGCCTGAAATTCTCCTTGACAGAGTTAAATCTGTGTAATAAGTATATGGACATGTATGGAGTGAATTTACATTAACTAAAGCTCAGTAATTTTATATTCTATTACATTGATATATTTAGCATTCTTACATTTTAAATTAATCCTCATATGAAATCTGTTTTAATAATCCCATTTTATTGACAAGTAAACCACAGTTAAGGGAGTATTTGTCCATGACCACATGCTAAATAAGTAGTAAAAGATGCATGGGGTGTGTGTGTGTGTGTGTGTGTGTGTGTGTGTGTGTGTGTGTGTGTATGTACTTAATTAATGGACTTTTTATAAAACAGTTAAATAATTACAGAAATATTGAGCAGGTAATTCAGAGAGCTCTCATATACATCCCTTCCCTATCACGCAATTTCCCTATTATTAACAACTTGCATTAGTGTGGTATATTTGTTACAACTGATGAATCAATATTGACACACCATCATTAACAAAAGTCCATAGTTTATAATAAGGTTCATTCTCTGTATTGTACAATTCGATGGATTTTGACAAATGCAAAATACCGTGTAATCACCATTACAGTATATACATAATAGTTTCAGTGCTTTAAAAATCCATTTTTATCTATTGATCCCTTCCTCTCTCCCTCTGAACCATTGACAACAACTGATCTTTTTATTTTCAATACAATTTTGCCTTTTCCAGAATGTCACATAATTGGAAGCATACAGTATGTGGCTTTTCAATACTGGCTTCTTCACAGACCCATGTGCATTTAAGTTTCATTAGTGTATTTCTGTGGCTTGATAGCTCATTCTTTTTAATACTCAATTATAGTCCATTATTTGAATATACCACAGTCTGTTTATATATTTAAGGGCATATTAGTTGCTTCCTGCTTTTGGTGATTATGAATAGAGCTGCTATAAGCATTCATGTGGAAGTTTTTATATAAACATAGGTTTTGAATTCAATTGGCTCTCTATTCTGTTCTATTGATCTATTTATCTGTTCTTTCACCAGTACCACATTATCTAGATTATCATAACTTTATAGTAAGTCTTAAAGTCAAGTAGTGTCAGTCCTCCAACTCTTTTCTTCTTCAGGATTGTGCTGACTCTCCTGGATCTTTTGCTTTCCACATAAATTTTAGAATAAGTTTGTCAATACTCACAAAATAGCTTGCTGGGATTTTGATTACAAGGTGTTGAAACTATAGATCAAGGTGGGAAAATTGACATCATAATAATATTTTGTCTTCCTACCCATGAACATAAAAAATCTATTTATTTAGACCACCTTTGATTTTTTCAACTGGGCTTTGTAATTCCCATCTATAAATCCTGTATTTATTTGTTAGATTTATACATAAATATTTCAGTTTTTATTGTGCTAATGTAAGTGGCTGTTATTGTCTCTCCAAAATTCATAGGTTGAAGCCCTAACTCCCACTGTGACTGTATGTGGAGATGGGGTCTTTAAGGAAATAATTAAGGTTAAATGAGGTTATAAGGATTGGGTCCTAATCCAATAGAATTGATGTCCTTATAAAAAAAGGAAGAAACACCAGGAGTGTGTACACAAAGAGAAAAGGCCATGTGAAGACACAAGGAGAAGACAAATGTTTGCTAGGCAAGGAGAGAGTTCTCAGGAGAAACCAACCCTCCCGGCACCTTGATCTTGGACTTAACAGCCTCCAAAACTGTAAGAAAATACATTTCTGTTGTTTAAGCCACTCTGTGTGTGGTATTTTGTTACAGCGGCCTGAGCAGCCTAATACAATGGTGTTGTGCTCTTAATTTCAAATTCCAATTATTCATTGCTGGTATTTAGAAAAGCAATTGACTTTTATATACTAACATTGTACACCACAACCTTGCTACAATCATTTATTAGAACCAGGAATTCTTTGTGATTGTTAAGGATTTTCTACATACACAATCATGTCATTTGTGAATAAAAAGTTTTATTTCTTCTTCCCCAAGCTTCATACCTTAACTTCCTCTCCTTGCCTTATTGCATTAACTAGGACTACTAGTACAATGTTGAATAAGAGTACTAAGAGGGCATCCTTGCCTTGTGCCTGATCTCAGGGCGAAAGCATCTCGTTTCTCACCTTAAGTATGATGGTACCTACTTTATTTTAGATAATTATCCCACAGTTCTTGGATATAATCTTCTTTTCTTTTCATCTTTTATCTGTTTGCAATTCAGGTTGGAAATTTAATATTGACAAGTTTTCAAGCTCAGTGATACTCTCTTTGGCTACATCCAGCCTGCTAATGTGCTTATCAATGTCATTTTTCATTTCTGCTAAAGTTTTTTTGATTTTTTAGCATTTCCTTCTGATTTTTGCTTTGTGGTTCCATCCCTCTGCTTACATTACCCATCTGTTTGCATGCTGCCTACTTTTTGCATGAGTACATTTATCATATTAAATTGATTTAAATTCTCTAAATGTGATTTTAAATTCTCTAAATTCATTCTAAAATCAGTTTCATATCTCACTTTGGTTCTGACACTTTGTCTCATGTCTTTTAGCATGTGTTATATTTTGCTTTTGCTGTCATTGTTGAAAACTGGGCATGATATATCACGTAATGTGAGGTTTTATGTTAGTCTGGCTTGGTGCTGGACTGTGTATAATATTTTCTATAGATATAGGTGCCGGAGGCTTCAGTTTCCTCATTTGTATTTTTTTCTCCCCTGTTTTCTTTGGGTTTCCTTAAGAACTTAATCGAGTCTGTGTCTTACAGCTCTTTCAGTTATAATCTACTGTTATTATTCTGATGCCTCCTGATGTGATGTTAAGATATGGGGGAAGGGAAACATTCAAATGTTTTACAGTTAAATCTCAGTTTTCATTGGCCTGAGTCACTGGGCTGTGATTCAGAAACATTTCATAACCTTTTTTTTAACCCCTGAGCATAAGATATAATGGATAGGGAGTCAGGAGCTGTCTAATTGCTCTGCCCCCAGGTTAGATAATGCTCTGGTAAAGTCATTTCCCCTGAAGGGCAAACTTTTGTTATAGAGACAGCTCTGGGCCTATTTCCAATGCTTTCTTATTTTCTAGGTGTATTTCAAAATGGGTACTTTTCTCCTTCTCCTCACAATTGTTACAGTGGGCACCTGGTGGGGTTGCTGTAGGTAAAATTCATGAAAATTCAGGGTGACCCCTCTAAGATTGGGCTCCCAGGAGATTTTAGTTAAGCTACTGTCAAGCTAGTACACACTCAGCCTGCAGAAATTCATGGAAATGACTCTTCAAGTATTCCTACCAGTTAATGGCCTCAGTTGGTTCAGCTCCAGGTAAGCTGATCCTGACCATGGCTGTGATTGTCTTTATCTGCCTCTCTCTAGATTTCTGGAAGGCCGTTTGTCCTGTGGCCTCAATTCCCTGGAGGATATAAACAAAGTCAGTGATTTGGGGTTTGCTAAATTTTCATCTTGTTCTGAGGATGAGAGTGATGATACACACACCAAAAAGTAAAAGCAACCCGAACCCAACACTAAAGATGGTCATCAAACCACAAGAATTTCCAACTTTTAAATGATGGAGCTCAAGCCAGAAGTCTGTAAAAGGGTGTTTTAATCTCAGTTCTGTTTACGAATGATGAAACTATACCCAATAACTCATGAAGAAATTATATACGAACAATGAAGTATCTAAATAATTACAATGTGAAAGATTGTGAAGAAATCTTGTACTACCTAGATGTACTTATTAAAGAAAGCATCTTTCTTTCTGTTTTGTACATTTGTTTTTGAGGGCATTTTTGTACCAATCAGGAGTTTTTCGGGTACAAATTGTAAAAAGACAACTCAGTTAGCTAGAGCCAAAGGTCAATGTTACTCATATGACTTGGAAGTCCCAGGGCTAAGCTTATATCCGGCTTGACTGGAGTCATTGTCTCAAAAACCATAGTCAGGGATTTCTTTCTGCTATCGCAGTAGAATGGGAAGTAAAGCATGATGTTTGGCATCCCAAAAGGACCATGTGCTTGGAACTATCAATTTATTATCTCAGCTTCAAATCCAGTGGGGTTTTTTTCCCTGTTCTGCAATAATAGAGCTGGATTCTGAGCACTTTTCCTTGGCAGAGAGCAAGATGTTTACTTTTTCAGCACAGGGTGATGTAGATACAGAACTAGAGAAAAGGGCATCTCTTTCCGTTACTGTGTAGTTCCATTTTTATCTTTTCTGCTCCTCTCATGGCTGCCAGTATTTTGTGTTGGGGAACATTCAGTTACATTCTGCCCAGCTAGAAGCCTGGAGAAAGTAGCCCCTCAGTGAGTTTACAGCATCGGCCTTAGCTCAGTGACAATATCAATGAAGCTGTCCCTGAACCGACACCACACACCTAAACTACTTAGCCAGCACATGAGCTCTTGATGCTTCTATTTCTTTCCTGCATCTGCCCTCCAACCTTGGCTTGCCCTCCAGCCTGGAAGTGTTTTCTCCTTGCCAGTCTCAGCCATAAATTTCCTCCCCACTTGCATGCCAGCAACAATCCACCTATACCCTGAAAGTTGTTTCCTATTTTCCAATTAGTTTCTTGTCCACTAGCCTTGACCCAACTGCATCCTGGAGGGATATTTCCTGCTTTCTTGATAACTGCACACCAGCTCTTACCTGGAACAACTCAGAGAGCTTCCAGTGGGTTGCAGCTACACTTCTCCAATGGGACCTTTCTAGAGTACTTTCTGGCATTTCTAGGCTGTTCATTAGACCCCTACAGAAACTTCATAGTCAACTCTCACTATACCTAATAATTTTTCATATCAAACTACCCCCATATGAATTTGTGATTTATGTCTCCTGATTGTATCCTCATTGATACAATGTATCATGAGGATGAAGTAGTTCCTAAAGGATAAGTTCAGGGAAACTATAATGTAATTATTACATAATTCCTGATTTGAAAGTCACCATTATGTGAAATTATTAGATTATATATAAAGGAATATTATATTATTTCTTTCATATATTGTTTCCCCTCCCCATTACTATATTTTAACCATAATTCTGGTTTTTCAGTGCTAAAATCAGATGTTTTTAAATACCTCTTCTCCTGTGGATAACATGTTTAACAATGCTCCTTGCTGCTGTATCTACTATAAAGAAAGAAAGAAAGAAGGGCATGCTCACAACATCTGATCAATATTTATTCATAGCTAGATATAAACATTTATGAAAGGTATGTATGGGAAGAAATAATTGAGAATCTCTAAATTTGTGAAAGTCGGCATGTTTGTATAAATCCATACCTACTTTGACAATTCTGTTGAGAATCATCTACTTATCAATTTCCACACATTTTGTTTCTTGTCACTGGCTATTTTGTTGAATAGTTTCACAAATTACTTTTCCTTAATTCCTGACAGAGTAAGCAATGGCATAAAAGTCCATTGCTAAATTTTTCACTGTTCCCTTTACATTTATACCAAATTTCTATTGTATGTCTAAAAACCAGCTGTTTCTTAGACTTTTTTGTCATCTCATTTCTTTTATTACCAGTCTAGTAATTAGATATTCTCTGGTGACCACTTTAAAATGAAGAAAATTGTGTATCCCATCCCCACCCCCATGAGGGTTGGCCTGCAGAGAGGGAGAGAATGAGGGCTGTGCCACTGTCAGGGGCTTGGTGTCGAGAATGTATGAATCTGTTGTGTTGTGCCGCTCTGTGGCGAAGGGGCAGACAGCCCGGTTGGAGGGTGGACGGGAGACCCGGGTGGGCATTTTTCCAGGAAGGCGGGTATGTGAGGACGGCCAGCAGGTACATGAGGGAATGCTCGGCGTTGATGATTTTTGGAAAAGTTCATATTGGGGCCCCCATGGGGTACTGCCTCACACAGGTCAGGGTGGCTGTCATCTAGGGGTATACAGATGATAGGTGCTGGGGAGGACAGGGGTGCGGGGGTTGTGCGCTGCTGGTGGAGGTGAGAACTGGTGCAGTCACTGTGGAGGGCAGTGTGGAGGTTCCTTAGAAGACTGAAGGTGAAGCTCCTATGTGGTCAGCAGTCCCACTCCTTTGTCTATATCCCGAAGGAGCAAGGACTCTACTTCAGGGGAATGCATGCGCCCTGTGGCACTGTTTGCAGTGGCCGAGGCATGGGCACAGCCCAGGTGTTCGTCAGCAGATGATCTGCTGGGTAGGATGTGGTGTGGGTGTACAGTGGAATGTTACTCGGCCATGGGAAGGAATGGTGTATTGCTGTTTGCAGTGGCATGTATGGACCTGGAGGGTATTTGCTTGGTAAGGAAGGTCAGACAGAGAGGGACACAGGTTGTATGATGTCGCTTGTGTGTGTGTGGTCTAGTAATGATACACATGAATGTGTGTACTGGTCAAGGGTGGACTTGGAGACGTGGAGGGCAGTCTTGTGGTTGTTAAGGGGGAGGGGGAAGGAGGGAGGGACAGATTGAGAGTGTGGGATTGACAGATGTAGACTACTATACATAAGGTGGATGGGTGGCACGAGATTTCCTGTATAGTACAGGAAATTGTATTCAATATCTTGTGATGACCTACAGTGGAGTGTGATTTGAAGAAAGAATGGCTGGGTCGTTTTGCTGTGCACTTGATGCTGGGGCAGTGCTGTGAAAATAACCTCTAAAAAACGAAATTTGTGTTTTTTAATATTAAGAGCTTTCCTATGATAAGAAGTTATCACATATGTAATAATGAATTACAAACATTACAAATATGTGTAATAATGATTTATAAACGTTACTTGGGTCCCTTACAAAATCTAATGAGGAAATTCTCTGCCTTCGCTGTCCAAAGAAAGTTTACTCTGTTTAACATATGGGGTTTTTCTTCTCCATTTCAATATCTTGTAGATTAATAGTCTCTGGGTTATTAGTCATATAGTCTTGATAGAAATAATCAAGATTCCAAGATGCTGTTTCATAAAATATTAGCAGAAACTGGCTGTCATGATGTGTGCATGGGTGTGTGTGAGAGAAAGTGATTCCTTTTGTCTCTAACTTATAGGCATTCTCCTACTCCTACAGAATGTCCACTCCAAGATGTTTTCTCACTGTAATCCAAATTCAGTAATTATCTTGCCACATGGTACAAGAATAAATTAAAATTTCAGTGGCCATCCTGGGAAGCTTTTGGCATCTTACATATAATACATCTAACAGAAGCCCTAGAAAAGAAGGGAGGGCAAATATCCAACAATAAATAATTTTTTTATTATTATGCTGAGGTCTTAAAATGAAATTCTGATTCCAGAATATCTTCCCTCAAAGACTTTCTAGTAAAGACCAAAGAAAAGAAACCACTACCCTTTAAGTCATCTGGAACATTTCTCTCTTGTGCTCCAAGTTCTATATCCTACTTTAACTTCACCTATTTATATAGCTTATGTCCCTTCTACTCTCCTAAATACATATGGGAACAACTCTTTTACTCAAGATTTTTTACAGAATGATCCCATTTTAGTGACTGGCTTCAAAAGACTTTCAAAAAAATATTTAAACTGTCTCTGACAGCTGATGTAAAAATAATCACTGTCCTCTGTTTTCATAAATGGACCAAGACCAGAAATTATGTATTTAACAGAAAAATGAATTGGAATGGAAATGTTCAGACTTGAATAATCAGCCTCTCTCATAAAGCCAAATATTTTCAGAGGGGTTTAGAAAACTGACAGACTAAGAACAAAATCAAACTCTGGACAACAGAAAAACAACTCTTAAATAGAAACAATATCAAATGATCATCTTTCCAGAAACAAACATCTCCTCCTAAGGGACTTGCAAATATTGCAAGGAAAGGGCCTCAGGAAGAGCCAATACCCTATATTAGAAAAACAAAACACAAAGGTATAATGGCACAAAACCTACTGGTAGGAAAACTCCCTGCTTCTCATTTACTCACTACTCACAGAATACTTCTGTACACTCAACACTACTCTACCTGTCATCACCAAATGTGTGGGTTTATTCCCACACTGGCCAAGTCTCAAACACCAGCCTGGTGTCTTATAATACAATTCAGTTCTGACACTAACTGGAGTTAGTGAGGACCCCTAAGACTGCCCCCCTACCACCACCACTTTAGACGCCAATTGCAAGTCCAGGTTTTTATCTGTGTTTCTGACAGACTGGTTATAAATCAGAGGTTCCCACAACCCCCTACTTGGGTTTGATTAATTTGCTTGAGTGGCTCAGAAAACTTAGTTAAACAGTCTACTTATTAGATTACCATTTATGATGAAGGATATTAAAGGATATGAATGAAGAATTAGATGAAGAGATACACAGTGTGAAGTTCAGAAGGGTCTTGAACGCAGGAGCTTCTGTACCCATGGAATTGGGGTGCACCAACCCTCCAACAAGTAGATGTGTTCACCAACTCAAAAGCTCTCTGAACCCCATTCTTACGGGATTTTTATGGAGGTTTCATCATGTACCCATGATCAATCATTAACTCAACCTCCAGCTAATCTCCCCTTCACGGAAGATGGTACATTAGTTAAGGATGGTACATTAGTTAAAGAGCACTGGCTATTCAAAATTATCTAAAACCAAAAACAACTAAGGGAATTTCTAGGACTGATTGGCTACTGTAGACATTGAGTACTCAATTTTTCTGAAATCATAAAATCCTCATGTGATTTGACTAAGTAATTTTTTTACATTTTGCCCATACAATTCTAATACGCAATGTGGATTGAGAACCTCTACATTAGAATACAACCAAAAGAGGACAGGTAAATAGAACGGTGATGCTGCAGTTCCCAAAGACAGAATTTTCCAACTATACGGTTTGTTTGTTTTGTTTTGTTTTTAATAAAAGGACAGCTATAAGTCAATTACCTAGCAGTAAACATCTGAATGTTTTCCTGTAAGACATGAGTCTTTTTGTTTGGCTCTTGGCCTCAAATTCAGCAGGTGAGTTTCTTGCATTTGAAAGAGTTTTGAATAAGAGTATTTTGTAGAATTTACCTTGTGAATGAACTACAGATTTCTATAGCAAACATCATAATGATATTAGTCAGATCTATCACTTAGAAAAATAACAATTGATTTTTTTTAAATGGAGTTTCCTCTGGATACTTAAGAAATAGTGAGATGTCTATAATTTTACTATATACTTTTTTCCTAAATTATATTGTCATTGTAAAGATTTTCTAATTTGTTTTAGAGGTTTTTGCTAGTTATTCTATATGCAGTATGTTAACTATGAAATAATAATAATATTAATAATAATTAGAAGTAACACCTCCAAGCATATAAAATGTAGCTGAGTAATTTAGCTATAGTTTTTAGATTTACTTTTTGTTGTTAATGTGGCTTTTTATGAATTAAAAAAGAAAAAAAGAAAAAATTAAAATACATTTTCCATTTAAAATAGAAAATAAAATGTAATGGTCAAATCATCTCCCTATCAAAATCTACCACGTGTCAAGTATTTAAGATTATTTTGTATTGTTTTTGTGTATATATATCTACATCTGTACCTGCATATATACAAGACACACATATACATATATCTAATCTCCACAAAAAACTGCATTATTTAATTAATAGTACACTGATCGGGCTTCCCTGGTGGTGCAGTGGTTGAGAGTCCGCCTGCAGATGCAGGGGACACGGGTTCGTGCCCTGGTCCGGGAAGATCCCACATGCCGCGGAGCGGCTGTGCCCATGAGCCATGGCCGCTGAGCCTGCGCATCCGGAGCCTGTGCTCCGCAACGGGAGAGGCCACAACAGTGAGAGGCCTATGGTTAAAAAAAAAAAAAGAGTGTTCAATAGTACACTGATCTACAAATGTTTATCATATTTAATTTTACAGCAAATATCTTTTCATACTTTGTAACTTTTTTATAACTTATTTACATTTTTAATTTACTGACAAAATTTTCTCATCTACTTTCTTTGTAAATATTTTATTTTTACCTATATATGTAGTTTAATCCCATTCTCTAGCCTTGGGTAATTTGCTTTCTCTCTCTCTCTCTTTCTTTTCTTTCATTGGTAATGCTTTCTAAGAAGTAATGTTCTTTTCAATGTAATCTCTGTGAAACTGAGCAGGACCCTATGAGGCCCTCCTGGGCACAAAAGCCTTTCTAGGTGCCCCATTTCTTACTTCCAGGATAAAGACTTCAGCCTCTTAGATCTTCCCTGAATTCCAAAGGGCAGAGTCAAACAGCTACTGATCAGGGAAATAGGGAATGCAGAAACAAAGGAGGAACAATCAAGAAATGTTAGTGCAGAGAGTAAAGCAGGATCCTGCTTCCTCTTGAAAGGATATACATAACAATATCTTTGAGTTCTTCTGCCAGAACTAAAGCCCCCACCCAGGTGGAGGAGGGTAATTTCAGGCTGAGTTTAAGATTCATGGCGCGCATCGCCCTGTTACCTCACCACCAACCAATCAAAAGAGAGTCACACACCCTGCAGCCCTCACCACAAATTTGGCCTATAAAAAATTTCTCCCCAAAACTATCATGGAGTTTGGGGGTTTTTGAGCAGGAGCCACCTGCTCTCTTTGCTTGACCCTGCAATAAACCTTTCTCTGTTCCAAATGCCTAAGTTTTGGTTTGTTTGGCCTCATTGTGCATTCGATACACGAACTTGAGCTTGGTAACATCTGTATCTTTTTACGACCAGCTTTAAGGATCTCTATCTCTGTCTTTTTTGTCAATTTTTCTATATATTGTAATTTGCTAGCTTTTCTTTTGTATTAATTAGTTTCATAAACTTTGATTTTTCTTTTTGTTTCTTTCATTTAAAATTTAATGAATTTATTTAAATGTTATTGTTTAGTAATAAAAACAGTTCTCACGACATCCATAAATTGGATTTAAGGCACTCTAATTTCCAACTTTCTTTTTGTGTTTTTTACTTTTGATTTATTCTTTCATTTAGAAATTATTTTAGAACAATGATGTTCATTTTTTCATATATCTTTAAAGTGAACTTCACTTCTTATCACATTTTGATCAGAATGTTCTCTGCCACATGTTTATTTGGAACTTACTAAATGTGTCTTTGTGACAGTGCATTATCTTTAAATTATAAATTAAATATCAAATTCAAGACTTTTTACATAGATAATCAATTTCTAAAGCTAAGATGTACTCAATCCTATGCCAAGTCAGGCAAAACAATGTTGCGAAGGTACAATGTACAAAAATGTGGAACTCCTAACTTATGTTATCTTTATGTTGGCCAACTAGAACTTTTCACATAAATACTGTAAACGTGAGAGATAAAAGGTGATGTTTGATAAACATTTGATCATTTTTGTGGGTTTGATATTTTCACAAATCAGATTGTACATCTAAAGAAATAACTTGTCTCTGATTATGGCTGAAATGTTAACCTTTTCCCTCTTCTTCTCTTTGAAATATGCTTCATCAGAGAGGGACTTTCTAATACTAATACTGTAGATATCACTTGTCTTTTTTTTTTTTTTTTTTGGTGGATAAAAGCAGTGATAATTAAGTTTAAGCTGTTCATCACCTCCCTTTATGTGTGCAGCTTCTCAAGCACCCCATTATTGGTTGACTGCCTAATGCTGGAGGATGGGAATTCCTGACACCAAGTGACATCTCATTAGCATGAACAGCTGGAGCCTGAAATGGAAGGCACCACAGGGACTAATTACCTGAAAAGATTTAAATAGCAAATACCTACCAGAAACTTTCTCACAGAAAGCAAGGCTCTGTTAACCCACATGTAAAGCCTCTGTATGCCTAAGACTAATATTTGTTTGAAATTTAAGTGTTTTAAAGTCTCTTCGTTGTAATGCTGCCCTGTGACAAAATCTATACAGGCCAGTTGCCTCATTCCCTCTGTCTTATCTTGTGGTATTATGAGCTTAATCTGGCTGGTGTATTTGATGTGGCAGATCTCAGGGATATATGTCAGCAGAGACCTCAGAGAAGCACATGCGCTTTCTCATCACTACTGTTGTGAGGCACAAGGAAGCCATTTGAATGTGTTTGACTACAAGATAATTAAACATTTGTCAGCCAAGTTTGAACAAGATTTCTGGTCCCAGGGTTCCTGGGCTCCAGAGGCTCTGTGAAGCTCCTGAAATTATAGGTAATATTTTGTGTGTATGTACATACATCCATTTTTGTTTTTCAGAAGGAGTAGATTCTCTTGAATTATATGCATCCCAAAGTATTAAGATGCCACCAAATAAATATTACTGTCTCATACCCTACCATCCTCCAAGTATTAAGAACTGCTCACGTTGTTTCTTATTCTTTCAAATTAGAGAAAAGTTACTTGTATTTTCAAAGAAGAAAAAATAGATGTGACATGTAATCTTGAGGGAAATGAGCGGGCTCATCTGCTGGAAAGGAGGAGAGAGCGCTTACTAGTTACTTAAGGCAGAATTCACCAATACAGGTCAATAATGTCAGTTGGGGAATTTTTTAGCATCCTGTAATAAAATAATACAGCGTTCTCAATTTTAAGGATTGTCTTTTAAACTGAGATTATATTTTGCTATATTTAAATTTTAAATTCTGATTTCCTTTATTGAATGATAGTGGAAATGGCTGTATAGGTTTTTGTAATCTTACATGGTAAAATTCTAAAGAAAGGCCATGCTCAATCTTTTAATTTTTTTTTCAAAAGCTATGAAACTTAAGGTTGGGTACTACAGCTCAATGTTCTCCCCACTCCTATAAACACATTTCATATTGAGAGTCACTGTCTTAATCAGTCACTTGTCCTATGGTGACAAACCCTCTTGTTGGCCCAGGACTGAGTGCTTTCCTGAGACACAGAATTTACAGTGTTAAGAGGAAACCACTTAGTGAAAACCTCAATGAAACCACTCAGCTTTTTCACTGAGTGAAGAAATCTCAGTTAAAATCACTGAAATCCATTGACATCAACAATATAACTTGAAGATCTAAATAAGAAACATCTAGGCAGTAAGTATAATGGCAATGTATAAGAAATATATATCAAAACAGCAGTATTACATAATGATATTTTGTTTTTTTCTCGAAACTTCTAAGTCATGGTTTTACCTGAGACCATTCCTAACAATTATCTTGATGACTGTTCAATCACATTACTTCTTATACCTTCACCTAGGCTGAATCCTGATGGTTATTGAAAAAAATAAAGTAGTAACAGTTTATCAAATGCCATCACGATGTAGATTCTAATGGTATACATTTCCTAAGCTTTCAATGGTATTCATTTCCTAAGCTTTCAAATAGCAGATGCTTATGTTTGGGTCATTTTCATAAGAAGAGATAGAGAAGGCAGCAGTGTAGTTCTCTACAATCTTCTACTTGTGATGTTACCTATTACCTGGTCATCCAACATAGCCTGCAGTCTAACACACGTAAATGGTGCCTGGTGTGACTGTGAACAAAACGTCTTTGTCATTTTAAGATTGTAAAGATGAACTATTTGTTTATGTCTTACAATTCACACTATTTGAATAACTAATGTGTGTAGATACACATGATTGCCATACTTATGTAATTATCTACACAGTTCATATTTAAGGTAAAGGGTTTCAGAAGAGTGTGAGTGTAAAGGTTAATTTTATATGTCAACTTACCTGGGCCATGTTGCCAAATATTTGGTCAAACATTATCCTGGATGTTGCTGTGAAAGTGTTTTCAAGTGAGATTAACATTTAAATAGGTGGACCTTGAATAAAGGAGATTAGCCTCCATAGTGTGGGTGGGCCTCATCCAATCAGATGAAGCCCTTAATAGAATATAGACTGCTCTCTCCCAAACAAGAGGGAATTCTGCCTGTAAAATGACTTTGGACTCAGACTGAAGCTCTTCCTTGGGTCTCAAGACTGCCACTGTACCCTGAAGATTTTAGACCTGTACCTCCACAATTATGTGAGCCGCCAATTTCTTAAATAAATCTCTCTATTAAAACACATCCTGTTGGTTCTCTTTCTCTGAAGAGCCTTGACTAATACAGTGAGTATATCTTTAATTCATTCTTGTTCAGAAACGATTTATCTTACCAGCATTTGTATTCCCCAACTTACACCATGTTAAAGGGTGTGGGAATTTTATAATGTATCGAATGTGCATAGTTATAATTAAGAAATACTTTAAATTTGCTGTCCATTCACCTAAATAATAGCTTGACTGCTTCTTAAGAAGAGTGCCTGAAGAGAACTCACTAAATTTGAGAAGATAATGATTAAACATCAAATATTAAAAAATTGGAAATCTTAGGATTAACAAGCAGTTTTTGGCACGTTAATAGCAGACAGGATTTATGTGAACTTAACAGAGGTGTAGTTATTGAACTGAAGCAAAGATTTAAGTTGGTGTTAATCCATATGAGGCTTTAGTAATATGAAAGAAACAGAATAAGAAAAGAATCTAAAAAAAAAGTTGGGCTCTAACAAAGTTCAAATAACAATATATTCATTAATTATAAAAAAAGAAGGAGTATATTTGAAGGGTGGGAATTCTCAATGATTATTCTTGAGTATAGAAACTGAAAACTAGCAAGACAGAAATTGATGCTAAAATATAATTTAAAATCAAGTAGCAATAAAGAGTTGTAAATAATTTGAATAATCTCTCAGTTATATTTTTTATAAAATAATGAGTATTGTAGTTTGAAAATTTTTAGCTTTGTATTTTTCACTCACCTTCACTATAGATATCATTCCTGTTTACGTGCCTATCATTTGGAATGAGACATGAGGCTTAGTGTCACCAGAGAAAATGGATATAACCTAGTACCATATCTAAATAAAGAGCAATCAGAGTTAATCCAAAATTGGAAGGGGAAAAAGGAGATCTTTTGGAGTGGAAGAAAGTAAAGAATTAAAACTCTTTAATTTTAATTAAAATTAAAAATTTCCTCTTCTTTCTCACAGCCCTTTTACTGTGGCATTGAACCTGGAGGATGTGACTCTTAGGGAGGAAAAACAAAAAGAGAAAATGAAAAGCAAAACGTGAGAGGCTTCTGTCTCAGGTTTAATTTGGGGCACAGGGATTGGATGTATGTCATATTAGGACTTTAAAGAGACCCATGGGTCTACAGAATTGCAGCTCAGGGAGATGATCAAGATCCTTGGAAGCATTATGGAGAGAACATGCCTTGACTTGTACCAGAAACAAGTATCTATCTATCTATCTATCTATCTATCTATCTATCTATCTAAACAAGTATAGATCTGTATGTATATATCTCATACATACAGATCTCAGACAAATCAATTTTCCTATTTACCACAAAGACATTTAAGATTTCTGCTCTTAAATGTGGGAATTTCTTATATTCCCACCAGCAGTGCAAGGGAACCCTCTTGCACTGCTGTTGGGAATGTAAATTGATACAGTCAATATGGAGAACAGTATGGAGGTTCCTTAAAAAACTAAAAATAGAACTACCATATGACCTAGCAATCCCACTACTGGGCATATACCCTGAGAAACATAATTCAAAGAGTCATGTACCACAATGTTCATTGCAGCAGTATTTACAATAGCCAGGACATGGAAGTAGGTAGCTAGTGGGAAGCAGCCGCATAGCACAGGGAGATCAGCTCCATGCTTTGTGACCACCTGGAGGGGTGGGATAGGGAGGGTGGGAGGGAGGGAGATATAAGAGAGAAGAGATATGGGAACATATGTATATGTATAACTGATTCACTTTGTTATAAAGCAGAAACTAACACACCATTGTAAAGCAATTATACCCCAATAAAGATGTTAAAAAAAAAAAGAAAAACATTTATGGACTGCAGTTAAAAGAAATTATATCTAATTTATTAGTAAATGTGTAATAACTGGATTATAGTTAAATACATTAAAACACAAATATTACACATGTCTGTGTTTTTGTAACAGGATGACTTACACTGATTCAAGATTATTACTATGACAAAGTATTATTGATGTTCATATCATACACAAGCATCATATACATACTTGGGTTTCATATGTTGAATGTAGGCTTAATTAATTTGTATAGCAGATGGGTAGAATCTCATGGCAAACAACTGAAGTTGGCAATCGACTTAAAGATGAGGAATACCTGGAATAGATGATAGAAGAGGGAGATGATAAATGTCAATTGCATCCTCAGGAGCAGGTACTGTAGTTCATTCTACTAAACCCCCTAATGTAAATCTGTTTTTTACATAATGTCATTAGCAGTCACCTTGGGAAATCAGTGATAAGAGGGAATGAATTTAACATGGACTGTGAATGTATCTGGGCAGTCTGAGGATTCTATCAGTTCTCTGCCATTATCAACTTGACACATCCTTTCTATGCACATCAGGTCTATTTTCCATTGCCAGACACTGCATCTTGGGGCCATAGCAGTCAGGTTTCAACCAGAGAAGCAGAAGCAGAATACACACACACACACACACACACACATACATGAATGCATTGGCTTAGTTTACATAATTGCAGGAATTGGCTAAGCAAGTCTGAAATCCATAGGGCAGGCAGAGTCAGGAAGGGAAGAACATGCTAGGCTGAAACCCATAAGCAAGGATCAAAGATCTTATACACAGGAAGAATCTTCTGTCTCTCAGAGAAGTCTCAGGCCCATGTGTAAAGCCTTTCAACAGACTGAGTCAGGACCAGCCAGATTATCCAGGATAATCTTTACAAGTCAACTGAGAGGGACTTTAATTATGCCTGCAAAATCTCTTAATAGCAATACTTAGATTAATGTTTGACTGAATAACCAGGGACTATGGCCTAGTTAAGTTGACATATCAAAAAAGCCTTAACAGAGGGCTTTCTCTGGTGGAAAGAGGACACCCTGTGCACTTGCGGGCCAGGCTGGCAGAGTCAGGGGATTAACAGTCCTCAACCAATGATGAATGAGTGTTGGTGGAAAGTACCACAGCCCTCTAGTAGCCTAGGCAAACTAACTCTAAGGTCTGTATCCTATGGTGGTTCTCAGTTCCTGAGTGGGATTAAGTTCTAGTTGTCTACAGGTATACTTGTTTGATAATCTACTCTTTACTGGCACTTCCTATTCTTCTACTAGTTTCTCCTATGATCATCTTCCATACAAACTACTTTCACTGGAAACCTTGCCTCTAGGTATATTCTGAGGGAAAGCAAACAAAGACAGTGAGTAATATATTACACTACTGTTTAAGAATATATCACATTTCAATATATATGTTAAGAATATATCAAGAAAATATTAGGGGGGGCGGTGGAAAGATGGCGGAGGAGTAAGACGCGGAGATCACCTTCCTCCCCACAAATACACCAGAAATACATCTACATGTGGAACAACTCCTACAGAACACCTACTGAATGCTGGCAGAAGACCTCAGACCTCCCAAAAGGCAAGAAACTCCCCACGTACCTGGGTAGGGCAAAAGAAAAAATTAATTAAAAACAGAGACAATAGAATAGGGACGGCACCTGCACCAGTGGGAGGGAGCTGTGAAGGAGGAAAGGTCTCCACACACTAGGAAGCCCCTTCACGGGCAGAGATTGCGTGAGGCGGAGCGGGGAGCTTCGGAGCCGCGGGGGAGAGCACAGCAACAGGGGTGCGGAGGGCAAAGCGGAGAGATTCCCGCACAGAGGATCGGTGCCGACCGGCACTCACCAGCCCGAGAGGCTTGTGTGCTCACCCGCCGAGGCGGGCGGGGCTGCGAGCTGAGGCTCGGTTTCGGTTTCAGTCGGAGCTCAGGGAGAGGACTGGGGTTGGCGGCGTGAGCACAGCCCGCAGGGGTTAGTGCGCCACGGCTAGCCGGGAGGGAGTCAGGGGAAA